>NC_067403.1:244150800-244361792 GCF_016432865.1 Antechinus flavipes
TACAAAAGTATGAGCCTTTTGTGTAGTCCAAAAATATTTGGTCTTTTCATATTTTAACCCTAAACCATTCCAAAGTCTTTCCCCTCTATTTTCTTGCCTAAATTAGTTCATGAGTATTAATATGTTAATGTAGTTTGCAGGATCTTATTGAAATCTTTTGTACAATTTATTTCCTTACCCTCTGCAATATATGTTCATGAATAAAACTGAGTTATCTTCATGACTTTTTTTGCTAATACTCATCATGAACACAGAGAAGCATAATGACCAAATGTCTGATGCCTTGTAATTAACACCAGGTATAGTCTATTTCTGAACAAATCTAAATTCAGTCAAAAATAGTAACATTTTCATTTAAAGTTTAAAATAGTTAAATTTCATCCCATAATCACATGCTGAAATAAATATTTTGTAATTATTTAAAGCAAATTTGTTATATTCGAGGGTTTTTTTAAATAGCATTATTTGCATTGAAAGATTTTAAACATTTGTTTCACTTCACAGATTTCTATGGATAAGTGAATGCAGTATGTGGATTAATCTATATTAAATTTAAGTAATTGAAGTTACTACTCTCTATTACATGTTTGTGAAATTAATTCTATACCTAGATTTTGGAGAAAAATACAGCACATATACACTAAAAAATAATTCCCCCAATACAAATTTCAACAAGAGTTTCACCACTTTTTAACCTTTACACTTTTCTTTGCCAGAGAAGCTGACAATTTTTTTTCACTCCCTCTTTTATCCTAACATGTCCTCAAAGACAGTGGACAATTTGATATATGCTATGCATGGATAATCAGATTTAATGTCTTTCCATATTAATCATATTGTGAAAGAATCAGAACAAAAGGGAAAAACCATGAAAAACAAAAAATAGATGACAGTAAAAATTGTCTGCTTTGTTCTATATTCAGACTCCATAGGTTTTTTCCTCTGGATGTAGATGGCAATTTCCATCTTAAGTCTTTTGGAATTGTCTTGGATCACTGTTATTACCAAGATTGACTTCTATCCTTATTGATCATCTTACAATAAATATTGCTCTTATTGTGTACAATGTTCTACTTCTGCTCAGTTTATTTAGAATTTACTTTTGGGAGAGAAGGAGCACTTGAAACTATTGGGGCCTCTTGAAACTTCTCATAATTACAAGATTGGTATTTCCCCTTAGTGGTTTTACCTTTTATAAACCTCTACCATCTACTGTTTGGAGATGCCTGATTTGGGTTTTTTCCCAGCAGTTCCCAGCTTCAATAAATTCTCCACTTAAAATTATACTAGTCTCTTTCTCACATCTATCTTGGAACAGCAACTTCAATGCCTTTGAAGTGCTTTTGATTTACAAAAGTATGAGCCTTTTGTGTAGTCCAAAAATATTTGGTCTTTTCATATTTTAACCCTAAACCATTCCAAAGTCTTTCCCCTCTATTTTCTTGCCTAAATTAGTTCATGAGTATTAATATGTTAATGTAGTTTGCAGGATCTTATTGAAATCTTTTGTACAATTTATTTCCTTACCCTCTGCAATATATGTTCATGAATAAAACTGAGTTATCTTCATGACTTTTTTTGCTAATACTCATCATGAACACAGAGAAGCATAATGACCAAATGTCTGATGCCTTGTAATTAACACCAGGTATAGTCTATTTCTGAACAAATCTAAATTCAGTCAAAAATAGTAACATTTTCATTTAAAGTTTAAAATAGTTAAATTTCATCCCATAATCACATGCTGAAATAAATATTTTGTAATTATTTAAAGCAAATTTGTTATATTCGAGGGTTTTTTTAAATAGCATTATTTGCATTGAAAGATTTTAAACATTTGTTTCACTTCACAGATTTCTATGGATAAGTGAATGCAGTATGTGGATTAATCTATATTAAATTTAAGTAATTGAAGTTACTACTCTCTATTACATGTTTGTGAAATTAATTCTATACCTAGATTTTGGAGAAAAATACAGCACATATACACTAAAAAATAATTCCCCCAATACAAATTTCAACAAGAGTTTCACCACTTTTTAACCTTTACACTTTTCTTTGCCAGAGAAGCTGACAATTTTTTTTTATTTTCCTCACCAATGCCTACCAAAAAGCAGTATGTTGCAAGGGGATAGTTAAACATAGATCTAATACAAAAAGCATTGTTAGGAAAGAATTTATTTGGTATATCACTAGTTAATCCTATGGTCACCTTAAACAAAATAACGGTCAAGGGATATTTTTAGTTGAGTTTTGATATTATGCCTTTCCCTTGTTCATGGTAAGACTAACCTAATTTTGGCTGTGTCACATACATTAGTTTGCTACAAATGAATGTGTGTATGTGTGTGCTTGTACATGTGTATGTCTGTGTATAAGCATTTAAATATGAATTTTCATAATAAAAATCATTCATTAGCTGACTCTTCTATGATTTAATTTATTGTAGAAAATTGCTATTCCATTTATGTTCTGTGATCCTTTTACACAGATTCTGCCATTCATGAAGAACAAATGCAAAAACTACAACATTTGTCATAATGTACAAGGAAAGAAGATGCAATGTATATAAGAAAACAAACTAGCACCTTTTATATGTTGCATCATTTGAACTTCATATTCAATAATGCTATGTTTTCTTATCAGCATAATCAAGTATTTCTAGTAATGTGTAAATATGTAACTCCAAAGTCAACATCTTTTATTTCGAATGTATAGCTGTTGCTTACAGGTTTTTACATAATACAGAAATAGAGCAGTCAGTAGTTTAAAAAACAGCAAACAAGACTTATCTGTTGAGAAGCTATCTGAGGAGAACCAGAGGAATGAGATACTACCAAGTACCTTAGAAAAATTGTTTAATTCAGGTGAACATTTTAAACTATAAAGTTCCCTTATATTGGAAAGCAAAAAGAGAAAAATGTTGTGTAATTTTTATTTTCTAACAACTACAAAAAAACTTCAGATTCATAGAAAATCGGTTGAAAAAAAAAGCATTTCTACTTTGCTATATATATAAAAGAAAAGGAACAAAGATTGGAAATGAGTTTCTTGTGAGTATAGATTTTTTTTTCCTTTTTCTACTTTTTTCCCTACCTGGCAGATATTGAGTAAAATAAGAAATTCAGAGTTTTTTTCTATTTGACCATGACAGATACAAGGCATCTAACACTGTTCATATTTTGCTGAAGAATTATATAAATATTCCACTATATTTGGGAGAATACATTTCTAATAAATTACAATTCATTTCTCTTTGAGGTCTCAAAGTATTTAGGGAATTGCAAAGTTATATTGACACTATCTGGTCCATCTTCCCAAGTTAAAAAGGTTTTAAATGTGAACCAAGTGCTAGATTGCATTCTTGTCATTTGCCTGAAAAGATCATTAATTGGTTCTTATATTTGTATGAGATATTCATGCACAGAAACCCCTAAAAATAATCTAGCAAAGAATAAGAGCTTGGTTACTATCAACAGTAATGGAAAGATTATTTTCACAAATGAAGTTCCTAATTTTTCAAATATTAATGTGAATCCATCTCAAGACATATGGAAAAGGCATTCACCTCACCTGTGCTGAACACAATTTCAACCTCTATCTTTAGAATGGGGGATGCTATAGTTGACCCCCAAGTGCACACGCATGGATGTGATTTTCTAAAAAGTGGTAAGAATACCATCCTATGACTGTAACCAGTAACCTTAATACCAAAAAAGACATTTCAAAATGAGTCATAAAAGTGAGCATAGTTTGTGTCCACTTTGAGGAGACAATGTCACTTGGAGTCAGTATAAATCCAGTAAGAACAAGTCACTGACACAAAGTTCTGCCACTGACTCTAACTGTCACTTTAACTGTCATTAACTGCCATTGTCGCTATTCATTGCCCTTGACATTTACTTGTTTGGTATTTCAGTAGTTTCCACAAATTTAGCATACCTGGATTTTAGCAAGCTTCTTTGGACTATCAATTATCTTGTGGAACTGAGGAGATGTGGATTTGATGGGAGCACATAATTACATGAATTCAGAATTCCTTGAATTAAAATGAAAAATCTGAATTAAATGGGATTAATTCATGAATGGAAGGTTTTATCCTGTGAAGAATGCCCCAGTGCTCTGACTCATCAATTTATCATTTATAGTAATAACTTCTAAAAATGGAATGCTTCATCAAATTTGTGGGATCATGTGAAGTTTTGGTGACAAAACTGATGCACAATGATGTTACAATCAGGAAGCAAAAATAGGGATATCTTTTAAGATGAGGCTTTTAACACATAGGCCAGGAAAGTATTGCACTTGATTTAAAGCAATAAATTCTGCCTGTAGAAGGTAACAATGTAAGAAATTTAAGTTGGGGAGGTTTTTTGATTTGTTTTTAAGATATTTTGTGGTTTTGTGTAGACTGAGCTCAGTTTGATCAGTTTGTGCTATGACCAAATAAGTTGAAATTTATAAAAGACTAAAGTTCTTCATAAGGACAATATTTTCCATTCTGGTTAGACCCCATTTGGTATTTGTTTTAAAATCTGGATCTGCCCATTTTACCAAGACTGGAAGTTTAGGATCTTTTTATCGACAGGATGGATTCTTTGGCTGTTCACAGCATTGCAGCTTTGATTTGCTCTTTTCTAATCTTAGGCACCCTCTGACCTAATCAGGCCTGGGAGTGTAAACCCCTGATGGCTTACCCCACTACAGCTCAGCACTGCCAAACCCAAGGGCTCCACAAGTGGCAGCTCTTCCCTTTCTGCTCCCATCCCATTCTTCAGCTAGGATTATGAGTGGATACTCCCAGTGCTAGGGCTAGGTTTTAGGAGCTGAAACTTTTTATGGATATGAGGCTCCATCCACCTTCTAATGAAATGAAAGACTAGGATAGAGGAGGAATATCAATACTGAAGTTTAAAAAACTTATCCCCAGGAGGGCGGTCAAAGAGAGCGAGAAGTATTGAAATCTCAGCCACGGGCATCTGTTGAATGAATTGTAGCCGTTTAGTTTAGATGAAGAGAAATTGTAGGAGGAATCAGGTCACCTCTGAGCGGCAACGCACTGACCCCCATGAAATGAAATCAGACTCTGAAGGTAGAAAAGTAAGAAAAGGATTTATGAGGATCTCTGGAGGAAGTACAACTCTCAACAGACAAGGTGTCATCAATAGAGAACTGGGAAGTACATACAGCAGAGAGTGCTTTATATGGCCCTAGCGGAACTCCCCCACCCCCTTCTGACCTCTTCTCCTATTGGCTGGAATCAGACTGGAAATCTACCAGAGATTCAAACCTGCTCAGAGACTACAACCAGGAAGCTAAGGATACCAGCAATGACACTCTTTAGGAAATGCTGATACTGATTGTAAGAAAGCATTAGCTGTGGGAAAACCAGAAATGTCTTTGATCCAAAGGTCTCAGAATGTTGCACCTCTTCAAGGTGCAGTAATAGGCTCTGCGCTACATCAGGACTAATCTCTGTCTCAGAATTTTTCATATTCTAGTAAATGCTATAATTGTGGACAATTGGGACATGGGAGGAGCCCAAAAAGTTGAACTTCATCACAATTCAACAGATAAACCTTTGGTTTCTGAATGTCACTTTTGGGATGATAGGGAAGGTGCTCTGATATCTGGAAACCATTCCCCAGATCAGCTCCTGTCCTGTCAAACACTGGGACCAGCCCTTTAATTTATTCCCCCCCAAGAGGTGCCTGCAAACAATACCTTAACTCCCACTTACTGACAGTGCAGGAGTAAATACCCTGGGAAATGCTGACCTTGATTTGTTTTCTTTCATCATCACATCGAATTACTGACAAGATGGGAACATGCTCTCTCCCCTCTGGAGTCTCAAGCCTCTTCCTTTTGGTAGGCTAAATCTCATTTTAGGATGAAGGTCACAGTCATTGCCAGGATGGGTGGTTGTGTCTGGAGTAGGAGATTCTGATTCTTTAGGGGAAATACGTATTCTTTACTATATCACTGTTCACTATGATATTTTAATAAAAAATAGGGGAAGAGAATAGCACAGCTATTAATAATACTTTATGAAAAGGAGGAAAAGAATACAGAAAATTGGAGTGGTGAAGGTTCGGAGAGTACATGATAAAAGGTGTTCTGGATACAGTCTGTCAGTGATTCTAGACCAATTTTAAAATAGAAATGAGAAGAAAATAGAAATTGAATGATTATCAAAAATTGTTGAGGAGGATTACTTGGATAAGACTGTATTTAAATTTGGGAACATATGAAATCACAAAATAGGTCAAAATTTTAAGAGGAGATTTTTACCCTAATTCAAAAAGAAGTCTAACAAAGGAAGCTGAGGATCAGCTCCAAGCAGATGGTATAAACAGATACTACTACTAAACAATTAGTATCTCTCTCTCTCTCTCTCTCTCTCTCTCTCTCTCTCTCTCTCTCTCTATATATATATATATATATATATATATATATATATATATATATTCCATCTACTACGAAATGTTTTTAAAACCCCATTTTTATCTACAATGCAGAATGATTCATATGAAATTATTACTGCACTGTATAGCTTCCTGGAGGCCTCAGGATCAGCCAGAGTCAGGATAAGTAAACGTCCTTGGTCTTTAGGGGGATGAGTGAAAGAAGCAGGCAAACTACCAGGAGTTTTGTCAAAGATCTCTTCTCAGTTCTGGAGTCCAGAATCTCCATCTTTCTTCTCCTTGTCCTGCTGCCAAGTGAAATCTCACTTCTCTCACCCCATCCTCTAATCCTTGCCTACCATTATCTTAACATCAAACACTGAGCCAGAAGATACTAATGCCCCCTACTGGGGATGTCTTTATCAGACACAAGGAATCCTTGAATGGATCTATTCTCGGAGAATTTCCCAAAAAAACAGTTAATAAACTGCAACAGCTTGCCAATTTTCTTCTAGCAGCTAAAGAACACTGTGAAGCGGTGTTTGGGAAATCCTTTATCCTCTCCATAACTATCTCCCCACAAACTCTTCACACCTTGGCACAAGACAGTATAGAATGGGCAATGGTACTTACTTCTATCCCTATAACTTCTCAGGCAGCGGCCACACCACCCACCGATCAAGTAAACCTCTGAAGTGGGAATTAGGGGATCAAGCTGGCTTATTCAACCCCTTATGCATAACAGGACTATCATATGCGTTATGGGGAAGAGATTTGCTAACCCAACTTCAATTATCCTTAGCCACTCCAGATGAGCTACAGGTAAACTGCTAGGGGCCATTGATCAGTCACGATTACCACAAATAACATGGCTCCATTCACAGCCAGTATGGATTGATCAATGGCCCTTGAATGAAGTAAAACTCAAAGCCTTAAAAGAAATTGTTAAACAGTTGCTTGATGAACAAAAAATAGAGCCATCCTTTAGCCCATACAATTCTCCAGT
Organism: Antechinus flavipes; assembly: GCF_016432865.1. Classification (NCBI taxonomy): domain Eukaryota; kingdom Metazoa; phylum Chordata; class Mammalia; order Dasyuromorphia; family Dasyuridae; genus Antechinus; species Antechinus flavipes. Next base: position 244,158,211 of record NC_067403.1, read on the forward strand.
TTTTGTAAAACAAAAAAAGACAGGAAAATGGAGAATGTTAATAGACCTTAGGGCTATTAATGCTGCCATGGTGCCTATGGGGACATTACAGCCGGGATTGCCTTCACCTACAGCAATCCCACAATCATGGCATATAGTGGTGATAGATATTAAAGACTGTTTCTATAGCATACCCTTACATCCTTCTGATAAAGAAAAGTTTGCCTTTTCAGTACCCTCCACAAATTATCAGAGTCCATATGAAAGATATCAATTCAAAGTCCTAATCCCTACCCCAGCCCCCAACAAGCACCAATGGTGAGAAGAGCCATTTATCCAAAATATATGCCAATAGAGTCATTGTCTCATATCGAATAGGTAATTAGCCTTATGTGCGCGATTGTCTGATTCAAGTACACCTTTTCATAGTTTCAGACCTTTACAGTATGTTGTTCAAGAAATTCTTCATATTTTTTTAAAGATAGGAAATATGCTGTTTATGTGGTTAATAATATAGAAACAGCTGCAGCCCTGAAGTTAATGTTATTTATATGGTTAAAGTTAGTTAAATGAGATTTCTTTAGCATAGTAAATATTAATTTCACATTTCTTGTTGGAATCTTTACAAACTGCTAACTGATTAGAGTTGATCTAATCTTACAAGAAGATGTTTTGGGCAGAACCTGAAATAACAAAATTAGTCAAAATTTTAAGAGGATCAGCTCCAAGCAGATGGTATAAACAGATACTACTACTAAACAATTAGCCTCTCTCTCTCTCTCTCTCTCTCTCTCTCTCTCTCTCTCTCTCTATATATATATATATATATATATATATATATATATATATATATATATATCACACACACACACACACACACACACACACACATATATACATATTCCATCTATTACTAAATGTTTACCATTTTTATCTACAATGCAGAATGATTCATATGAAATTATTACTGCACTGTATAGCTTCCTGGAGGCCTCAGGATCAGCCAGAGTCAGGATAAGTAAACGTCCTTGGTCTTTAGGGGGATGAGTGAAAGAAGCAGGCAAACTACCAGGAGTTTTGTCAAAGATCTCTTCTCAGTTCTGGAGTCCAGAATCTCCATCTTTCTTCTCCTTGTCCTGCTGCCAAGTGAAATCTCACTTCTCTCACCCCATCCTCTAATCCTTGCCTACCATTATCTTAACATCAAACACTGAGCCAGAAGATACTAATGCCCCCTACTGGGGATGTCTTTATCAGACACAAGGAATCCTTGAATGGATCTATTCTCGGAGAATTTCCCAAAAAAACAGTTAATAAACTGCAACAGCTTGCCAATTTTCTTCTAGCAGCTAAAGAACACTGTGAAGCGGTGTTTGGGAAATCCTTTATCCTCTCCATAACTATCTCCCCACAAACTCTTCACACCTTGGCACAAGACAGTATAGAATGGGCAATGGTACTTACTTCTATCCCTATAACTTCTCAGGCAGCGGCCACACCACCCACCGATCAAGTAAACCTCTGAAGTGGGAATTAGGGGATCAAGCTGGCTTATTCAACCCCTTATGCATAACAGGACTATCATATGCGTTATGGGGAAGAGATTTGCTAACCCAACTTCAATTATCCTTAGCCACTCCAGATGAGCTACAGGTAAACTGCTAGGGGCCATTGATCAGTCACGATTACCACAAATAACATGGCTCCATTCACAGCCAGTATGGATTGATCAATGGCCCTTGAATGAAGTAAAACTCAAAGCCTTAAAAGAAATTGTTAAACAGTTGCTTGATGAACAAAAAATAGAGCCATCCTTTAGCCCATACAATTCTCCAGTTTTTGTAAAACAAAAAAAGACAGGAAAATGGAGAATGTTAATAGACCTTAGGGCTATTAATGCTGCCATGGTGCCTATGGGGACATTACAGCCGGGATTGCCTTCACCTACAGCAATCCCACAATCATGGCATATAGTGGTGATAGATATTAAAGACTGTTTCTATAGCATACCCTTACATCCTTCTGATAAAGAAAAGTTTGCCTTTTCAGTACCCTCCACAAATTATCAGAGTCCATATGAAAGATATCAATTCAAAGTCCTAATCCCTACCCCAGCCCCCAACAAGCACCAATGGTGAGAAGAGCCATTTATCCAAAATATATGCCAATAGAGTCATTGTCTCATATCGAATAGGTAATTAGCCTTATGTGCGCGATTGTCTGATTCAAGTACACCTTTTCATAGTTTCAGACCTTTACAGTATGTTGTTCAAGAAATTCTTCATATTTTTTTAAAGATAGGAAATATGCTGTTTATGTGGTTAATAATATAGAAACAGCTGCAGCCCTGAAGTTAATGTTATTTATATGGTTAAAGTTAGTTAAATGAGATTTCTTTAGCATAGTAAATATTAATTTAACATTCCTCTTGTTTAAAAGAATTAATAACTGAAGAGTTGTTTCCCTGAACAGTCCCATGTCATTTTGTCTGTGTCTGTGTCCAGTATCTGCACAAAATATCTACGAGCTAGATTTTGTTATTTGGAAATATTCCTTAACATCCTTGATTCCCTTCTTTAAAAAGAGAAAAAGCCTGACTTTTTTTTTTTCTGTGGACCCAGGTTCTGGCCAACCTGGGGGCTACGGAAATAAAGTTAGCTTACTAAAATTATAGAACTGCAAAAATGGCATTTTAGCAGAATCTCTAGGTTTTGAGAGAAATGATTAAGAAATTTGGCAACTGGTCATTCTAAGGTTGCAACAACAACAACTACTAGGAAAATAGCAACTTTTTCCTCCCCTTCTATTCCCAAATAGGAAAATACCCCATAAGGTATTAAGGGTAGACCCTCTCTACCACTTTGATCACTCAACATGCTCTATTCCCCAGAGTTCTGAGCTCCTATCAGTGCTAAAGATTGCTAACAAGATCCATAAAACCCAAATCCCTTTGTTTGCTAACTCCTCTCATCTCAAATCAGATTAAGAAAAGAGAATGCTGAAGAATGGTAGGGAAACTCAAATTCTGTGGCACCTTTAAAATTGTGAAAAGCAAGCAACAGCTGTGAGATCCTCACATAACTTTGCCCAAAAATCTCCTGGCACCTGAAACTACCATCTAAGGGAGATCCTAATACCAGTCAATCCTGCCTTTAGCAGGTTCTGTCCAGCAACTTCCTGGAAGAATCTGTGTGCCCCTGGCAGCACCTAGCAGGACAGTGTGAAGTGAGAAAGCCTTCAAATGCTGCTTTTGGTAAGCCCACCATTCTCTGTTTCAGTTGCAGAAATATATTTGCTTAGCTAAAACAAAGGCTATATGAATGAGAACTGCTTTGTTGGATAGAATTGCTTCATATTTGATAACTTTTTTATGGTTTATAGATGTGACCAACATACAATGCTATTGTTGAGATAAATGATGTGTGTGTGTGTGTGTGTGTGTGTGTGTATGTAAAGTAAGTTAAGCAAATCCAACTAATTAATGCCTCCCCAGGAGTAGGAGGATAGTGTGTAGAGGAAAGAGAATCTTTTTCTCTTTCTTCCCTCTTCTCTCTCTATTCTTGACTACTGCAAAGATTCTTGGTCTAAGAGTTGAGAGGAAGAAAAAAAAATTATATATGTAATTTTTTTTTCCTAAGGCAAAACAGGTAAGAGGTGTTAACTGTGTGAGACCACATTTGAACTCAGGTCCTCCTAACTGCAAGGCTAGTGCTTTATCCACTGCATGACCTAGCTTCTTCAAAAAAGAAAATATTTGAGATATAATGGTGAAAGCGTGAATGAAAATCCACTAAAGGTTATGCGAATATTAATCTTTTTGCACTAACTGTGTTTACAGAAGATTTAAGAGTATAGAAAATTTAAGAAAACAAAAGCAATTCCCCGCTACTTTAAAAATTTTGGCAACAAATAGCCTGCTTTTGAGTTATTTAGAGTCAGACTTCTGAGGGTCCAGTCACAAAAAACTGAAAGTTTAAGGCTTTCCTGACTCATAAAAGAGAAATGATTTGTGTCGACTGGAAAAAATCCAAATGGCAATTCAGTTTTTCTGGAACATTTAATTGGAAGTTAGGGAATATCATGAGTTAAAGTCAAGTTAATTTTAAAAAATCTGTTCTGTCTCAATTTTTAAAATATCTTGTTTTCTTTCTAAAAGGGAAACTTATTTAAGGGAATGGAAATTCTCCCTGAGAACTTCCTAAACTCAACAGTTTGGGAATTGAATAAATGTAATAATTAGAAAAAGGTGCTAATGCTGCTTTAAAATATTTTGTAAATCTTCAACAACAATACTTTATAATGATCAATTTTGATGGACGCGGCTCTCTTCAACAATGAAATGATTCAAACCAGTTCCAATTGTTCAATAACGAGGGGAATCAGTTACACCCAGAGAGAGAACTATGGGAAATGAGTGTAGAACACAACATAGCATTTTCAATCTTTCTGTTATTGTTTGTGTGCATTTTTGTTTTCCTTCTCAGATTTTTTTACCTTCTTTCTAGATCTGATCTAGATCAAGATTTCTCTTGTGCAGCAAAATAACTATATTGTTATATAATATATTGCATACAATATATATATGCATATATTGTATTTAACATATACTTTTAACATATTTAATATATATTGGACTACCTGCCATCTAGGGGAGGGCATGGGAGGAAGGAAGGGAACAGTGAGAACAGAAGGTTTTGCAAGGGTCAATGTTGAAAAATTACCCATGCATATGTTTTGTAAATTAAAAAGTTATAATAATAATAATAATTTGTAAATGTAATTTAGGGAATTAGATATTTTTACCTTTGATAGAAAATTAAGAAGACATTTACAGTTAAGTCTACTTGGCTATTAGGAAAGATCTAAAATTATTAACTAAATTATTTGGAGTGATTGTCACCATGTTATACCTAATACTGATATTTACTATGTGTGAAACAAGAAGGAGAAGCAAAAGCCCTATCAGTGTGCCTTCAAGTAAGAAGGTAGGCAGCACCTTTTTCCTCATTCACAGAGGGGTGAGGTATCAAACAATACAGCCCAAAAAACCACTAATAATGGGAGGGGTGAGCAAAAGCAAACTCAGCCCTTTCGCTGGGGTCGCTGTTAAATCCCATTAATTTATAAGCTTTCCAGTTTTCTTGAAACCAGTAGGCTAAGCAAGGTCATCAGCTCTGAGAAATGAGCCTGTTTAGATTGTATAATTTCTAAACAAGGAATGTGTTTACTAAGAATCTATAAGTTGCTTTAATGATTAATCCTTTGTACCAGGATGAGCTTAAACATAAAACAAAATCTTACTTGTTGGAGTCTTTATAAACTGCTAACTAATTAGAGTTGATCTAATCTTACAAGAAGATGTTTTGGGCAGAACCTGAAACAAGGTACTAAGTAGAACTAATTAATACAAGGCTTGTATTCACACCTTTACTCATTGGAGTTCACAAGTATGCCAGCTTCACAAAGTAAACTTTCTAACTTCAAGGGAGTTCACACCTCCCTTAAAGCTCTTTGGGCCAGAGAGCACTATGGGAGAAAACCCATAATCCCATTCTCTCAGAAGATTCACATATAGGGAGAGAGAGCTATTCCAGAATACATTTTCTTCTTGGCTGGCTGGTTGCAGAGGAGAGTTCAGCTGGACTCGAGAGGAGCGACTCTGGTGCAGACAGAGAGCACTTTGATGGATTTCAGCGGAATTATGCCAGAAGCCCTCTTTCCGAGGCAAGGCAGAATATATTCCCCTTGGCTGGCTGGTCGCAGAACAGATTTCAGCTGCATTAGAGAGGAGTTGGTGGCTGGGCTCCTGCACACCCCCCCACTGAGACCAAGCTGGTCTGAAAGACTCACCAGAAAGCTAGCCGAGCCCCAAGTGAAGGAGACAAGAGATTCATTCCATCTCTGTGTTGGTTGGAGGCTGAAGAAAGCAGAGGCAGAGGCTGAAGGACAGAACCTTTGGATTTGGAGTCATCCCGAGGGCTCTAAGCTAAACCGGCTGTACTTTGAGAAGAACAAGAACTCCAACATTTGAACTCATAACATCTACTATGTGTGAAAGACTTGGTAAACTTTTGAAAAGTAATTTATCTAGGACAGCTAGGTGGTGCAGTACATAAAGCACCAGCCTTAAAGTCAGGAGAAGCTGAGTTCAAATGTAGCCTTGGATACTTAACACTACCTAGCTGTATGATTCTGGGCCATTCATTTAATCCCAATTGCTTCAGGGGAAAAAAAAAAAGTAATTTATCTAGCTTTAAACTGTGATTAGTAGAATTTGCTATTATACATGAAATCTCTTGGGATTGTAACTGACATTCTTTTGAGTTTTGAAGTCAGTAATTTGAGAGAAATACAATAAGTTTCTGAGAGAAATGTGATCCTGAACTGTTACAGTTGGAGGTCTGTATCTGGAAAAGAGTTGGGAAGAGATCCTTGGCTTCTACTCAAGGTGCAATCCATCAGATTCATTCCCCAAGTTGTGTAGCCTTGAATAAGAACCCACCTCATTATTCCTGAATTTGGCTATAAGGTGGAACTGTTTTAATTGGGATAACAAATTGATTTAAAGATGTATCCTGTCATGTGTCTGTCCCTACCCAGAGCCCTGAAGAACCAGTTTTGATGGTATTATAATCATATCCCTGTATTTTCCTCCTATAATAAATTTCTATAAGCAGACCAAATGGTCAATATGAGCCATGAGCACAATTCAAATTATATAATATCTTGTTGGTTTCAGTCTGAAAATATCTATTCATCATATCCTAACTAATTTGGTGAATGAGTATTTGGCCTACTCATCTATCGGTTACTAGATGTTTATGTTTGTATGAAGTAAGATCTTTAAAATTTTCCAAAATAATGTGAGAACAATTAACATGATTGACTACAAAGCCTAATTTTTATTTTTTTATTTATTGAGTGCAAAGCTGAAACATCTTTATCATTTGTATGTACTGTGTGTCCTGTGCCACAAATATATCTCTTTATATAAAAAGTTGCTGGCCAATCTTCATTGGCCTCTATTCTATCTGAGATTATCGTAATCTCTATTTGTTAGATTTCTTTTTTATTCTAGATTTTACTCAAGTACAACTACATTGATCAGTTTCAGGGAGCTGAATCAACCATTGGATACTTCAACAAGTTCCAGCTTCCCACCCCATCCATAAAAAACTGGGACTCTACAGATGAATCAACTCTATGCCCATTCTCAGGCATGAGTTTTAGGGAAGTAGTTTTAGAAGATGAGATCATTGCTCCTGATCCCAGTGAACTTTGGGCCTCATTGGTTTGGGAAGAAACTGGAATTGGCTGTTAAATGGACCCTAAAGGATTTAGCCTCTGGATGTGTCCTCTGTTACAATGTATTTAGGACTTAGGATGGGACACATCTCAGATATGGGATTTCACAATGTTTTAAGTCCTGCAGAATTATATTGTACAGGCATGCTTAAAATATCCAAGCATGCTTCGAACTATGGATACCATTTTAAGAAATGGCATTGGAATGAAATCATGAACATGCCAGGAGGTTATATTGTAAAATGCTACAATTGTGTTTTATCCCAATGTCTTACTTCTAATTCACTATCTAGGGTTCTCATTATTGAACAGGTCAGCAGGTGTTCACCAAGCTTGAGATAACATCAAAAGAAAATGAAAAATTTACAAAATTAAAAAATTAGTGGTCAAAGAGTATTCTTAGTTGAGCTTTGATGTTAGGTCTTTTTTTTTTTTTTCATTATAGCGTGACTAGCCCCATTTAGGATTTGTTTCACATATTTCATATGTTTGTTACAAATGAATGAGTGTGTGTCTGTGCATGCACAAGTGAATGTGTATATACACACATTCAAATCACAAACTTTGCGCTAGAAAAATCATAATTCATTACCTAACTTGTCCTAAAATTAGTTATTTTTGACAACTAGTATTTCATTTATGATCTGTCATCCTTTAACACAGATTGTGTCATTTGTGAATGCCAAATACAAAAACTAAAATATCTGTGATATTTTACTAACAAAGAAAATGCAATATTTATAACAATAAATATTAGCTCATTTTTACCAGTGCATCATTTAAACTTCAGATTCCTTAATATTATGGTTTCTATTAGTATAATCAAATATCATTTGTTGTAATGTGTAAATATTATGTGACTCCAAAGTCACTATCTTTTTGTTTTATTTAGCATGTTTTTTATAGATTTTTCACATAATACAGAAAAAGAGCAGTCAATAATTTTTTTAAAAATCAGAAAACAGACAGCTGTCTGAAAAGAGACAGAGTTTTGACATACTACCACGTCACATAGAGAAACTATTTAATGTGAGTGAACATTATTTTAAACTATTTCCTTAAACTGAAAAGCAAAAAGAAAAATGTTACGTAATTTTCATTTTCTAACTAAAACATTTGACTTCAGAGAAAGTAAGTGGAAAAAAAATTATATTTCTACCTGGCCTCATATACTTTTATTTTAAAGTATTAGCTCCTTGTGATTATGGATTTTTTTTTAATCTTTTGTACTTCACCTGGCAATTAGTAGGTAACATAAAAAGTTTTATAGATTGATCTCTACATGCTTGAATACAAAAGTATTAGAGTAATTTGAAATTTGTTTATTTATATATTATTCACATTATTCATTAAATGTATTATCATGCATTAAAATTTGCTCATTTTTAGATTCAAAAGACCAGTAAAAGGAGTACAACTTTATACCATCTGAGGTATTTTTGTCGATCCAAAACAATGACTTTTGGATAAATAGGTTTTTACTTGATTACATTTTAATATGTTCATTTTGTGTGAATATAATAAATATCTAGAAGGGAAACATTTGGTTTGAAATGAAGAAATCATTTTTCTTGATAACAGGATAAAACTTTATTATGAAGTCTAAAGTAAGACATGTTCTTTTGTTCTCTCAAATGGATCTGAAATGCTCTGATAGTGTATACCATTTCTCCCAAATCATGAGGCAGCTAGTACTAGAGTATGACTTGGGAATAGATGAGAGGTTTGATGCTTATTTATATCTTAATTGGCTGTGAATTTACTGAAAATGGTCCATTTTAATGTTATATTAGTAATATTCAGTAAAGCTAGAATATTTGAAAGGATTAGTGTAGTTTAAGAGAAGATAAGGTATTTTAGGCTATGTTAGGCTAGATTTTAACTGAGATATAAACTGATTCTTGAAATAAACTTACTTCTGATATACTTTTGATGCTATCATAAAATCCAGACCCAACTTACTTCCAGGCATAAAGTCAGACTTTTATCCCAGTGGTTTGAAATTTTTGTTTTATTTTGGTAGAGGTAGCTCAGAAAATGGCTTCATTTTTTTTGCTATCTCTGTCTCCCTCAAACCTCAGCTTGTCTAAGTAGAGAATGTTATGTGAAAATGGAAATTAATGTAGTAAATTTGAGTCAATCATGCCTTGATTTCTCTTCTTCTTATATACATTTTTGGTGAAATTCCTGCATTAGTAAACTGGACAATTCCCAGGGACCATGAAGACTATGTTTATGATTAGGTCATTATTTTTAAAATTTTCTCTGAGGACTTGAAAGCCCTCAAGAATCATTGGATTCTCTGAGACATGATAAAATTGTTGTAGTACTTGAAAGCCCTCAAGAATCATTGGATTTTCTGAGAAATGATAAGACTGTTACAGCACTTCAAAATCTGCTGGAATCATTGGATTCCCTAACACATAAAAAGACTTTTGCAGGACTTCAAAAACTTGGGGGGATCATTGGATTCCCTGACATGTGAAGCAATGGACAATAGATTGGTTTTGGACTATCTCTTGGCTGCTGAAGAAGGCTTATGTGTGACTGCTGTTTACATACCCTCCTTCTAGGACTTCTGACAATCTTTTACAACACTATGTTGATTTATATTGTCTGTTATACCACTTGCGTATACAATTCATGTTTATTACACCACATAAAGCCTGCACTGACTGTGGGGAGAGTCATCACTAATAGCCTCTGTGTTATTGCTATGTACTTGTGTAATACCTCCCATGCTGATGGGTTTGTGCATACTTGTTTATAATAAGATCCTTCAGTCCAGAGACCCGCTAGCAACCCCCACTTCCCTTTGGTGCTTTTCCTTTCCCTTCCTGAGATGTCAGGGAAGGCGTGATTATCTCCTTTTTAATGCTTTCACCTCCCTGAGAAGTCAGGGGGGTCGTGATCACCTCCTTTTCGATGCTTTCACCTCCTTTCCTGAGAAGTCCGGGAAGGTGTGATCACCTCCCCTTGGGGGCTCTGACCTCCCTGAGGAGTCAGGGATGGCATGACCAGCTGTGTTCTAAAACAAAAGAAAGTGAGAAATGTAATGGGCCAAGCACGTGAGGCTAAATAGTAATTGGACCATACTCTATTAATATATATGCTTGGAGAAAGAATGGCCCCCACCCACTCTTTGTGCAAGTCCTGATGTGTTGTATAGGAAATGACATTTTTGGTGGGTGAAGGCAGGGGGGTGGAAAGGGAAGCAGAAAGAGGAATTTCTGAGTGGTGCCTTGACACAGCTACTCGCATTGCTATCGCGACCGCCCTTCACCTCCAATCCCCCTCTGCTAGCTGGCTTCCTGTCTGCCCATATTGCTATCGCAATCCTTCTTCACCTCTACTGAGAATAAAGATTGAAGATTTTTCCCTTAACCTGAATTTCTGACTCCGGCTGATTTTAAATACGCGGTCATCACAATTGTATTATTATTTTAGTTATACATATGTGTTAACATTTTTAAAAAAGCACTTTTCCTTATGAATCATAGTGGGAGAGAAAAGTCAGAACAAAAGGGAAAAACCATGAAAGGGGAAAAAAAAAAAAACTGAAACAACAAGTGACCATAGAATGTATTGATTATTGATGATTGATGATGAATATAAATTCATTATCCATAGCTTTTTTTCTAGATGCATATGGCATTTTCTATTCAGATTTTATTGGAATTGCCTGGATCACCAAACCACTGAGAAGAATGAAAGCTTTCGCTGCTCATCATCGCACAATCTTCTTGTTGCTAGGTGCAATGTATTCGTAGCTATTTGTTTCACTCAGCATCAGTCTTGTCAGTCTTTCTAGGTTTTTCTAAAATCAGCTTGTTCATCATTTTTTTAATAGAACAATAATATACTATTATTTCCACATATCATAATTTATTCAGCCATTCCCCAATTGATGGGCATCGAGTCATTTCCCAATTTTTTCCTATCACAAAAAGAGCTGCTGCAAACATTTTTGTACATGTGAGTCCTCTTCCCTCTATTATGATTTCCTGTCTCCACTAAGGTTTCAGTGTCATTTAGTAACTCCTCCAAATTCTGAGGTTCAAGATTTTATCAGGGTCTAAAGCAGTACATTTTTGATGGATAAAGGAGAGTTGGGGATACTTTGAAGACAATTGAATAATTAGATAACAGATTCAAAAATCAGTATAAAAGGACAATGACTCCTCTAGATCCCTGACAACAGACTGAGGCTCCTGCAGGTACTTGCAAGACCCGGCTAAGACTGCATTGAGCTCTGATCACTGAGATGAGAATCAATCTGGATATCAATGCCAGTTCTAGACCTACTGTAATGGAGACACTCCCAGGTTTTTAGAATTACATCAAGCCCTGTTTATACCACTGAGGACATTGGGATTGGGGAGTAGGGACTGTGGAAGGAAATGATTCTCACTTCTCAAATTGTTGATAACCATCAGTTCCATTCTTGAGGACCAAATCCAGGGTAATTTCTGTAACCAGATTTGTCCATCGCAGAGGAGGGATTCTTCCAGTCTGACCCATTTTCAGTCAGGACAGTATATGAGTGTTGATAATACATTTCCCTTAGTTTGTGTCTCATTGATACCAAATGGTTGTCTCCACATTGAGAGAACAAAATGCTCTTTAGCACAACTGTGGACTATGTCAAAATCTTCATCAGATTCAGAGGGAATGGATATATAAACTTTTTTTCTCAAGGTGCCCTAGTCAAAGACAAGGCACTGTTTCAGGGCTTCACACCCTTCCCCAGACTTTCCTTTTAAGTCTTCATTCAGAAGACTTCACCCTGTGCCTCCCAAACTCATTTGGATTGACTACATACCTACTTTATATCATCAACCAAAGGAGGAAAAATTTCTTTTAGACAAAATCCATTTGTAGAAGAAAAAGTAACTGTAGATGAGACACTTTTTTTTTTTTTTACAGGACTTAAGGGAAGAAAATTTTACTTATTTCTTCCTGGTGATACATATATGTTCATTTTTAAAAACATATTTCCACATGAATCATGTTGGCAGAAAAAAATCAGAACAAAAAGGAAAAACCATTAGAGAGAAAAAAACTAGGAGAAAAAGGGGAAAAACGTGAACATAGTATGTGTTGATTTATATTCAGTCTCCATAGTTTTCCCTCCGGATGCCAATGGTGGTTTCTATCTGGAATTTATTGGGATGGCCTTAACTCACTGAATCACTAAGAAGAACCAAGACTTTTATGGTAGATCATAACACAATCTTACTATGACTGTATTTTGCTTGTTTCTGCTTGTTTAGCTCAGCATCAGTTTGTGTAAATCTTTTCAGGCTTTTCTGAAATCAGCTTGTTCCTCATTTTTATAAAATATATTCTATTAATATCTCATACCATAATTTATTTAACCATTCACTAATTGAAGGACATCTACTCATTTTCCCATTCTTTGCCAACATAAAAAGAGCTGCAAAAAAAAATTGTAGTATATGTGGACATTGTGGTATATGTAGATTCTTTTCCCTTTTTTACGATTTCCTTGGGATACAGACCCAATACTGGCACTGCTGGATCAAAGGTCTGCACAATTTTATTGACTATTGGGCATAATTTGAAATTGACATACAGAATGGTTGCATCATTAACAACTCCACCAGAAATACATTAGTGTCCCAGCTTTCTCACTTCCCTTCCAAGGTTTGTCATAAATGTTTCCTGTTATTTTAGCCAATCTGAGAAGTATGAGGTGGTACCTCAGAGCTGTTTTAATTAGCATTTCTCTAATCAATAGTGCATTTTTATTCATATGACTATAAGTGGCTTTGATTTCATCCTCTGAATATTCTGTTTATTTTCTTTCTATATTTTAGAAATGAGGCTTTTATGAGAAACACTGAGTGTGAAAAACTTTTTCCCCTTTGTAATTTCCCTTTTAATATTTTTATGTTGTTTTTTATTTGTGCAAAACTTTTTAAAATTTAATCCAAGTTGTCCATTTTGCATGGACATAAAGTTCTCTAATACTTCTTTGGTCCTCTCTTCTCCAGAAATCTGATAAACTATCTCTTGCTCTCCTAATTTCTCATAGTATCATCCATTACAACCAAATCATGTATCCATTTTGACCTTATTTTGATATGAGTGTAGGTGTATGCAAAGTTTATGATATATTGTTTACCATTTTTCCAGCAATTTTTGTGAACTAGTGAGTTCTTATCACAGAAGCTGGAATTTTGGGGGTTTATCAAATACTACATTAGTATAGCCCTATGGATCTAACTTTAACTCTGATCTACCACTCTATTTCTTGATAGTACAGAATGGTTTTGATGACTATTGTTTTATAATAGAGTTTTAAATCTGGTCCTGCTAGACCATCAATCTTTATTTTGTTGTTTTCATTGTTGTTGTTTTTATTAATTCCCTTGATATTTTTGACCTTTTGTATTACAGATGAATTTTGTTATTATTTTTTCTAGCTGTAGTACATAAATATTGGCAGTTTGATTAGCATGACACTGAACAAGTAAGTCCAATTTGTTTAGAATTGTCATTTTTATTATATTACTGTGGCCTAATGAGCCCAGGAGCAATTAACAGTTTTTCCAAATTTTTCGATCTGAATTTATTTATAGAAAAATTGTTTTGTGATTGCGTTCATATAAGTCCTTGGCTTGTCTTGGCAGGTAGGTTTCCAAATACTTTATTTTGTCTACACTTACTGTAAATGGAATTTCTCTTGCTCTTCTTGCTGCTGAGCTTTCTTAGTAATATATAGACTTGCTAGTGATTTGGATGGGTTTATTTTATAACCTGAAATTTTGCTAAAACTGTTGTTTTAGATGATTCTCTAGGATTCTTTAAATAAAACATCATATCACCTGCAAAGAGTGATACTTTTATCTCCTCATTGCTTGTTCTAATTCCTTTAATTTCTTTTTCTTTTCTTATGGCTAAAGTCAACATTTCTAGTACAAAATTGAATAATAGTGGTGACAATGACCTTATTTTACCCCTGGTCTTATCAGGAATGCGTCTCCTCATTACAAATAATGCTTGCTGGTGATTTTAGATAGATGCTGCTTATGATTTTAAGGAAAAAACTCTATTCTTCCCTACCTTCTCTAATGTTTTTAATAGGAATGGATGCTGTATTTTATCAATAGCTTTTTTTCTGCATCTATTGAGATTATAATGTGATTTCTCTTGGTTTTGTTATTGATATGGTCAATTATGGTGATAGTTTTCCTGATATTGAAACAACCCTGCATTTCTGGTATAAATCTCACTTGGTCATAGTGTTTTATTCTGCTGAGGAGTTCTTCTAATCTTTTTGCTATTATTTTAGTTATAATTTTTGCGTTGCTATTCATCAGGGAATTGGTCTGTATTTTTCTTTTTCTATGTTGATTCTTTCTGTTTGAGGTATCAGTACCATATTTGTGTCACAGAAGGTTTTTGGCAGAACTCCTTCTTGTCTTATTTTTTCAAATAATTTAGATAGGATTAGAATTCATTGTTCTTTAAATATTTGGTAGAGGGGGAGCTAGTTGATGTAGTGGATGGAGTACCACCCCTGAAGTAAGGAAGACCTGAGTTCAAATCTGGCCTCAGAAACTTAATACTTCCTAGCTGTGTAACCCTGAGCAAATCACTTCACCCCAATTGCCTCAGCAAAAAATAAATAAACAAACAAACAAATAAATATTTGGTAGTATTCACTTGTAAATTGATCTAGACACAGAGGTTTTTTTCTTAGGGACTTTGGTGAGGGCTTGTTCAATTTCCTTTTTCTACAATGGGACTATTTAATTTATTTGCTTTTCTGTTAATTTGGACAACTGATATTTTTGTAGACATTTATTCATTTCAATTATATTGTCAAATATTTTGGCATACACTTGGGTAAAATAGCTCCTAATTATTGCTTGAATTTCTTCTTCACTGGTGGTAAGTTTGTCCTTTTCATTTTTGATGCTGGTAATTTGGATTTTTCTTTGCTTTTTTAATCAAACTAGCCAAATATTTATGCATTTAGTTTGTTTTTCATAAAACCAACTCTTAGTTTTATTAAGTAGTTCAATAGTTTTCTTATTTTTATTTTTATTCAGAATTTCTCTTTTGGTATTTAATTCTGGATTTTTTGTTTGTTCTTTTTATGGCTTTTTTAGTTGCATGCCCAATGCACTGATCTCCTCTTTCTCTATTTTACTGATATACCTATTGAGAGATATAAAATTTCCCCTAAGAACTGCTTTAGCAGCATCCCATAAGTTTTTGTATGCTGTTTCATTATTGTCATTCTCTTGGATTATTGTCATCCTCTTGGCTGATTCTATGGCTAGGTTCACCCACTCATTCTTTAGAATTAGATAACTTAATTTTCAATTGGGTTTAATTCTATACTTCCCTGGCCTTTTATTGAATAAAATTTTTATTGTACCATGGTCTGTAAAGAAAACATGTGTATTTCTTTTAGTCCCTATTTAATTTTCTCCAGAGGACTATCACATTTAAGTTTCTTAATGCTCTATTATCCTTCTTGGTTTCTTTCTTGTTTATTTTTGAGGTTAGATTTATCTAATTCTAAGAAGATAAGAAGATATCTAAGTTGTTAAGATCCCCCTAGAATAGTTTTGCTATCTGTTTTTTTTTTTTTTTTGGCTTATTTTCTTCTCCAAGAATTTGGATGCTCTACCACTTGGTACATATGCATTTAATGTTGATAGTCTCTTGTACCTTTTAACAAGACATGGTTTCTTTCCTCTTCTGTTTTAATTAGATCTATTTTTACTTTTGCATTATCTGAGAACAGAATTGTTACCCCTGCTTTTTTTTGTGCCTTTCCTGAAGCATCAAAAGCTTGGCACCAGCCTTTTAGCCTTACTTTGTATATATTTCTCTATTTCAAATGTATTTCTTATGAACAACATATTGTAGGATTCTGTTTTTTAATCCACTCTGCTATTTGCTTCCATTTTATGGGAGAGTTCATCCCATTCACATTCACACTTATTGTTATCAGCTATATATTTCCCTCATCCCATTTTCTCCCCCATATATATTTTATTCTCTCTTTCCATCTTGTTCTTTTTTAGTAGTGTTTTGTTTCTAACCCACTCTACCTTCAACATGGTCTCCCTTCTATCACCCCTTCTCTCTTCTTTTACGCCTTTGTTTTAAGATTGCTTCCTTTTCTTCTATCCACCCCTTCTTTTTCTTTATTATTTCTCCTCCTAATACTTCCTTCTAGGGAAGGTTAATTTTTATGCCCAAATGAATGAACAGGTTATTCCCTCTTTGAGCTAAAGCTGAGAACATTAAGCTACAAACAATGCTCATACACCTCCCTTCTCTCCCTCTATTGCAATAGGTCTTTTGTGCTTCTTCACATGATCTAATATTGTCCAATTTACCTCTCCTTAATTCTTCCTCCAGGAGAACTTTTTTTTTTTTTTTTTTTTTTTGGCTTATTTTCTTCTCCAAGAATTTGGATGCTCTACCACTTGGTACATATGCATTTAATGTTGATAGTCTCTTGTACCTTTTAACAAGACATGGTTTCTTTCCTCTTCTGTTTTAATTAGATCTATTTTTACTTTTGCATTATCTGAGAACAGAATTGTTACCCCTGCTTTTTTTTGTGCCTTTCCTGAAGCATCAAAAGCTTGGCACCAGCCTTTTAGCCTTACTTTGTATATATTTCTCTATTTCAAATGTATTTCTTATGAACAACATATTGTAGGATTCTGTTTTTTAATCCACTCTGCTATTTGCTTCCATTTTATGGGAGAGTTCATCCCATTCACATTCACACTTATTGTTATCAGCTATATATTTCCCTCATCCCATTTTCTCCCCCATATATATTTTATTCTCTCTTTCCATCTTGTTCTTTTTTAGTAGTGTTTTGTTTCTAACCCACTCTACCTTCAACATGGTCTCCCTTCTATCACCCCTTCTCTCTTCTTTTACGCCTTTGTTTTAAGATTGCTTCCTTTTCTTCTATCCACCCCTTCTTTTTCTTTATTATTTCTCCTCCTAATACTTCCTTCTAGGGAAGGTTAATTTTTATGCCCAAATGAATGAACAGGTTATTCCCTCTTTGAGCTAAAGCTGAGAACATTAAGCTACAAACAATGCTCATACACCTCCCTTCTCTCCCTCTATTGCAATAGGTCTTTTGTGCTTCTTCACATGATCTAATATTGTCCAATTTACCTCTCCTTAATTCTTCCTCCAGGAGAACTTTTTTTTTTTTTTTTTTTTTTTTTACCTCTTACTGTCTTCTTCTTTAATATTATCTCATCAGAGTCAATTTATATCCCTACCCTTTGGCTACAAAGGCCTCCTCTAACTATAACTGTCCTCTTAAGTATTACAATATCATCTTTCTCTGTAGAAAGTATAATGTTTAATCTTTAAATCATGTATTTGTGGGTTTTTTTTTCTTTCCTCTTTATCTTTTTATACTCTTACATCTGATATTTGTAGATCAAATTTACTATTTAGTTCTGATATTTTCAATAAAAATGATTGAAAGTGTCCTACTTCATTGAAGGTCCATCTCCTCCTCTGAAAGATGATTCTCATTCTAGCTAGGTAATTGATTCTTGGCTATAATTCAAGGTCCTTTACCTTACGGAATATGATATTACAAGCTTACTGGTCTTTAGTGTAGAAGCTGTCAAATTCTGAATAATCCTTTCTATATATAATTCTGAAGTTTTGCGATGATATTTTTGTTGAGTTTTTCTTTGGGGATCTCTTTCAGAAGATGTTGATGCATTCTTTCAATGACTATTTTCCCCTCTGGTTCTTTTATCTCAGAGCAGTATGTTTTGATGAGGTCTTGAAGACTGAAATCCAGTCTCTTTTAAGGTCCTGGTCTTCAGGTAGTCTGAGAATTTTCAAATTGTCTCTAGCATCTGTTCTCTAGCTCAGTTTTTTTTTTTTCTAATGAGTTATTTCACATGTTCTTCCACATTTTTGATTTTTTTTTTTTTTTTTAGTTTGTGATCCATGATGTCTCATGGAGTTATTAACTTCCATTTACTAGGTTCTAGTTTTAAATGTAAAATTTTCTTCAATTAGCTTTTCTAGCTCCCTTTCCAATTGATTTAATCTCCTTTTTTGAATTTGACGACATGTATTTTTAAGGGACTATTTTTATTTTCCAAGCTGTTAACTCTCTCTTACATACCTCTAATTTATTTTTGCCAATTTATCTTCTACTTCTCATTTCATTTTTACAAATCTTTTGTGAGCTCTTCCATGAAGGCTCTTTGGCCTTGAGTTCAATTCATATTCACTTTGTGGTTTTACATATGGGTATTTTGTTCTATACTGAGTAGATGTTTTGGTTTTCCCTGTCACCATTTGTGTATGTATATATGTTTCTTGCTTATTTTCTTTCTAACTTTTTTCTATTATGTGACTTTTAAAAAATGACTTTTTATTTTGAAAATCGATACAAAGATAGTTTTCATCATCCTTTCTAAAACTGTGTTCCAAATTTTTCCCTCTGTTGTGCACATGTTCATTCGCTGGACAGCAAGTAATCCAATTTGAGTTAAACATGTGCAATTCTTCTATATAGTCACATTTATGATGCTGCACAAGAAAAATTATATCAAAAAGGGAAAAAATGAGAAAGAAAAAAAGCAACCAACCAACCAACACCAAAAAAGGTGGTTTGTTGTGGTCTACATTCAGTTCCCACAGTACTCTTTCTGGATGAAAATGACACTCTCCATCACAAGTCTATTGAAATTGGCCTGAATCACATTGTCCATTAGAATTAGTCATCACTTAATTTTGTTGTTGTGCGGTATGTTCTCACTTAGCATTAGTTCATGTAAGTCTCTCCAGACCTTTCTGAAATCATGCTGCTGATCATTTCTTACAGAACAATAATATTCCATATTATTCACGTTCCATAACTTATTTAGCCATTCGCCAAGTGACAGGCACCCACTCAATTTCTAATTCTTTGACACTACAAAAAGGGCTGCTCAAACATTTTTGCATATGTAGGTCCTTTCCTTTTTTTATACTCTCTTTAGGATAAAGTTTAAAGACACTGCTGGATCCAAGAATATGTACACTTTGATAGCCCAGTGATTATAGATCCAAATTGCTCTCCACAAGTGTTGAACCAGTTTACAACTCCACCACCAATGTATTCGTGTCTCCCACTTCCACTCCAACATTTATCAGTATCTGTCCTGTCATCTTAGCCCACATGAGATGTATGTCTACTGAGTTGTCTTAATTTGCATTTCTCTAATCAAAACATGTTTAAAGCATTTTTCATGTGACAAAAAGTGGTTTTAATTTCTTTACCTGAAAGTTGTTTGTTCATATCCTTTAGCCATTTATCAATTGGAGACTGGCTTGTATTCTAATAAATTTGAGTCAATTCTCTCTATATTTTAGAAATGAGCCTTTATCAGAACCTTTGGATATAAAAATGTTTCCCCAGGTTTCTGTTTCCCTTCCAATTTTGGCTGCATTGGTTTTATTTTTACAAAAGCATTTTAATTAAACATAATATGTAGTCAACAGTGATGTATTTTATTAAGAGCATCCCATTAGATTCCCTGCATGAAGCCTCTTTACCTTGGCTCCCCCCTCTCCCACATCCTCCCCTCTCCAGTTGAGAAAGACTTTTCCTGAAGTCCTTCCATTGGAAATTTGTTACACTCCAAATATTTGTGAGTTATGTCTCTCCAAAACCTGTTCAGAGTTTTGATCTTGTGGTGATTATGAGGGAAAACAGGAAAAGCTCAGGCAAAGAACTGTTTACTTCCCACCATCTTGCCTCTGCCCTTATTTTGTGACTTTTAAAGTCTAGCTCTCACCAAGTTTCTTGTACAGCTCTAAGCCTTAGTTGTGAGCAAAGGAGACCTTATGCTTTGTGACTTGCTCACTGCATTGGAGATAGCCAGACCTAGTTGCATCTTGTTGCCTGGTTTCCTGGGTTGCCAGTACCTCTTCCATGCTCATACTGGAGTCTGCCCTACTGCTCTGCTCTGTTAGATTTTCTTATAAGCTAGGACCCATGGTATTTGTATTTGGTTATGATTAAGACCTTCCCACTGTCTGAGCTGAGCTGAGCACCCCTTTCACCCTATTAAGATGGAGCTTTCTTGAAGTCCTTCAAGCCTATTTTGAGCCAGAAAATGTTCATTCTGCCATTCCAGACTCTGTTCAGAGGCTTAGTTTCATGGGGTTTGAAGGGAAACTGGAACACTTGAGCAACTTCCTTGCTTCATGCCAACAACTTGACCCTGTCCCCAGAACTCCTAACTGTAAGTCTTAACTGTCTCCCCAGTACTTAGACAATTACACTGGCATCCATGGTTGCTATTGGTGCAGCTTAGCCTTGCAGACCATACAGATTTTGTCTCTACCTTCATTTCTAGTACAGATGACTCATGGGATAATAATCCTTTATTTTGGGTTTATATAAATCAAAGTACTCAGTTTACAAATGAGAAAACTGACATACTTAGCAAATTAATGGCAGGGATAAAAACAAAATTCTGATTTTTCTACAGGACGCTAGAAACGGCTAAGAGAAGCCAGCTTTATGGCTTCAGTTTTCTAATGTATAAACTAATGGGATTGAAACTAGTTGAATTCTGAGATTTTTAATAGTTCTAAACTACCAATCCTACTTCTCCTGTGACAAGCTGAATCTTTTCTGCTTAGCCAAGTATTAGCCAACTTTTTCCTTCTCATTTCATATGCTTTGGAGCAGGTGGTACAAGTGGCTGTGGTCATATACATTATCCCAAGAAAGGCAAAGGACAGAGGTGCTAGATTTCTCTATATGAATTCTTGATTCCTGACCTACTTTATATCATCACTGTCCTAGTTCAGCTCCAATATCTAGTTGGTATTCTAATATCTAGCTCTGTTTGGAGGAATATCCCAACTCACATTTATGTGACTGAATCTATACCAGTAAACTGCGAAAGACAACTGTTAGTCAGTCAGTAAACATATGTTAAGTACCTACTATCTGCAAACCACTATCCTGGAGATAGAAAAAAAGGCAAAAGACAGTCCCAAAAGAAGCGACATCCTAACAGTTATTTAATACAAGTTAATGACAGGATAAAATGTTAATAAGAGAAATAACAGGGATTAAGAAAGGTTTCCTGCAGAAGGCAAAGTAGGAAGCCAGGTGGTAGAAATGAGGAGATTATCATTGCCTATGTTAGTCACTATACAGAGGGTTGGACATCTTATAGAGTATTCAAAATAAAACAAAAGAAAAAGGCAAATTTAACATTGTTTCTGATGATAAGTGACATAACAATTCAGAAGAGAGAGAATTCCATTCAATTCAAGCCTTTGGTTGAATGAGTACTTCTTTCAAGTAAGCACAAGGATGAATAAAACTATCCTTACCATCAAGGACCTAATAATTTAGTTATTTAGAGATCAACAAAGAAATGAATTTGCTTCATGAACACAAGCAAATTTGCAGGCAAAGGTCAAATCTCAATCGAATAAAAATCACTGTATGATTACAAACATTTTTCCAAATCCAATAGAGAGTTCATTTTCTCAATATAAGCAGTTCTCTGGAAACAATCCTTTGGAACAATTTGATTTTTTTCTTTTTTACTTGGCACTAAATTTTTTATTTATTTTTACTTTTTCTGTCAATAGTAATTTTATTTTTCAAATGTGTGGAAAGATAATTTGCAACATTCCTTTTTCTAAAATTTTGCGTTCTAAATTTTCCTCCCTCCTTCCCATACATCTCATCCCCAAGATAGGGAGCAATCAGATAGGATTAAATATGGGCAATCATTATTAACATTCCCATATTTGTCATACTGTGAAGGAAAAATCTGACCAAAAGTGAAAAAATGATGTATGAGAAAGAAAAGCAAACATATAAAAAGGTGAAAATTAATCTCAGTTGTTTTCTCTCCAGATGCAATAGGCATTTTCTGTTGGAATTGCTTTGAGTTACCTCATTATTGAAAAGAGCCACTTTGTTCATCACATAATATTATTATTAATGTGTAAAGGCTACTGCTTGGAAATCATCAGACTCTACCCATGTCAGAGAAAAGAAAGTCAGGAAAGACTTGACAGGCTTTGTACTGCATATTCTTAAGGGCAGTAATTTGCCAGAAGTTGGTTTCAGTGTATACTCTCAGGAACTGTCAGTGTAAAGGTGGTCATGGAAATAAAATAGATAGTTCTGATATTCAATACTGGAATAGTCCATTTATTTAGTCCTTTCTACAGACTTGGAATGGAACATAAGAAGAGGTCAGTATTTTTTTTTTCATTTTTTATTTTTTATTTAATGATTACTTTATAATGACAACATTATTCCTTGCACTCGTTTCTTTTCCGATTTTTTCCCCCTCCCTCCCTCCACCCCCTCCCCTACATGGCAAGCAGTCCTTTATATGTTGGATATGTTGCAGTATATCCTAGATACAATATATGTTTGCAGAACCGAACAGTTCTCTTGTTGCATAGGGAGAAATGGATTCAGAAGGTATAAATAACCCGGGAAGAAAAACTAAAATGCAGATAGTTCACATTTGTTTCCCAGTGTTCGTTCTTTGGGTGTAGCTGCTTATGTCCGTCATTTATCAATTGAAACTTAGTTAGGTCTCTTTGTCAAAGAAATCCCCTTCCACAAAATATGTCCTCATAAAATATCATTGTCGAAGTGTATAATGATCTCCTGGTTCTGCTCATTTCACTTAGCATCAGTTCATTTAAGTCTCGCCAGTCCTCTCTGTATTCATCCTGCTGGTCATTTCTTACAGAACAATAATATTCCATAACATTCATATACCACAATTTACCCAGCCATTCTCCAATTGATGGGCATCCATTCATTTTCCAGTTTCTAGCCACTACAAATAGGGCTGCTACAAACATTTTGGCACATACAGGTCCCTTTCCCTTCTTTAGTATTTCTTTGGGATATAAGCCCAATAGAAACACTGCTGGATCAAAGGGTATGCACAATTTGATAATTTTTTGGGCATAATTCCAGATTGCTCTCCAGAATGGTTGGATTCATTCACAACTCCACCAACAATGCATCAGTGTCCCAGTTTTCCCGCATCCCCTCCAACATTCATCATTATTTTTTCCTGTCATCTTAGCCAATCTGACAGGTGTGTAGTGGTATCTCAGAGTTGTCTTAATTTGCATTTCTCTGATCAATAATGATTTGGAACACTTTTTCATATGAGTGGTAATAGTTTCAATTTCATCCTCTGAAAATTGTCTGTTCATATCCTTTGACCATTATCAATTGGAGAATGGCTTGATTTCTTATAAATTTGAGTCAGTTCTCTAATATTTTAGAAATGAGGCCTTTATCAGAACCTTTAACCGTGAAGATGTTTTCCCAGTTTGTTGCTTCCCTTCTAATCTTGTTTGCATTAGTTTTGTTTGTACAAAGGCTTTTTAATTTGATGTAATCAAAATTTTCTATTTTGTGATCAGTAATGGTCTCTAGTTCATCTTTGGTCACAAATTTCTTTCTCCTCCACAAGTCTGAGAGATAAACTATTCTATGTTCCTCTAATTTATTTATAATCTCATTCTTTATGCCTAGGTCATGGACCCATTTTGATCTTATCTTGGTATATGGTGTTAAGTGTGGGTCCATGCCTAATTTCTGCCATACTAATTTCCAATTATCCCAGCAGTTTTTATCAAATAATGAATTCTTTTCCCAGAAGTTAGGGGCTTTGGGTTTGTCAAACACTAGATTGCTATAGTTGACTATTCTGTCTTATGAACCTAACCTTTTCCACTGATCCACTAATCTATTTCTTAGCCAATACCAAATGGTTTTGATGACTGCTGCTTTATAATATAATTTTAGATCAGGTACAGCTAGGCCACCTTCATTTGATTTTTTTTTCATTAATTCCCTTGAGATTCTCGACTTTTTATTGTTCCATATGAATTTTGTTGTTATTTTTTCTAGATCATTAAAATATTTTCTTGGAAGTTTGATTGGTATAGCACTAAATAAATAGATTAGTTTAGGGAGTATTGTCATCTTTATTATGTTTGCTCAGCCGATCCAAGAGCACTTAATATTTTTCCAATTATTTAAGTCTGAATTTATTTGTGTGGAGACTTTTTTTATAATTTTGCTCATATAATTCCTGACTTTCCTTTGGAAAATAGATTCCCAAATATTTTATGGTATCAACATTATTCTGAATGGAATTTCTCTTTGTATCTCTTGCTGTTGAGTTTTGTTGGAGATATATAAAAATGCTGAGGATTTATGGGGATTTATTTTGTAGCCAGCTACTTTGCTAAAATTATGAATTATTTCTAATAGCTTTTTAGTAGAATCTCTGGGGTTCTCTAGGTATACCATCATATCATCTGCAAAGAGTGATAGTTTGGTTTCTTCATTGCCTACTCTAATTCCTTTAATATCTTTCTCGACTCTTATTGCCGAGGCTAGTGTTTCTTTTTTTTTTTTTTTAATTTTTTATTTAATAATTACATTACATTGACACTCATTTCTGTTCCGATTTTTTTTTCCCCTCCCTCCCTCCACCCCCTCCCCTAGATGGCAAGCAGTCCTTTATATGTTGGATATGTTGCAGTATATCCTAGATACAATATATGTTTGCAGAACCGAACAGTTCTCTTGTTGCGTAGGGAGAATTGGATTCAGAAGGTATAAATAATCCGGGAAGAAAAACAAAAATGCAGATAGTTCACATTCGTTTCCCAGTGTTCTTTCTTTGGGTGTAGCTGCTTCTGTCCATCATTTATCAATTGAAACTCAGGTCTCTTTGTCAAAGAAATCCACTTCCATCAAAATATGTCCTCATACAATATCGTTGTCGAAGTGTATAATGATCTCCTGGTTCTGCTCATTTCACTTAGCATCAGTTCATGTAGGTCTCTCCAAGCCTCTCTGTATTCATCCTGCTGGTCATTTCTTACAGAACAATAATATTCCATAACATTCATATACCACAATTTACCCAGCCATTCTCCAATTGATGGGCATCCATTCATTTTCCAGTTTCTAGCCACTACAAACAGGGCTGCTACAAACATTTTGGCACATACAGGTCCCTTTCCCTTCTTTAGTATTTCTTTGGGATATAAGCCCAATAGAAACACTGCTGGATCAAAGGATATGCACATTTTGATAATTTTTTGGGCATAATTCCAGATTGCTCTCCAGAATGGTTGGATTCGTTCACAACTCCACCAACAATGCATTAGTGTCCCAGTTTTCCCGCATCCCCTCCAACATTCATCATTATTTTTTCCTGTCATCTTAGCCAATCTGACAGGTGTGTAGTGATATCTCAGAGTTGTCTTAATTTGCATTTCTCTGATCAATAATGATTTGGAACACTCTTTCATATGAGTGGTAATAGTTTCAATCTCATCCTCTGAAAATTGTCTGTTCATATCCTTTGACCATTTATCAATTGGAGAATGGCTTGATTTCTTATAAATTTGAGTCAGTTCTCTATATATTTTGGAAATGAGGCCTTTATCAGAACCTTTAACTGTGAAAATGTTTTCCCAGTTTGTTGCTTCCCTTCTAATCTTGTTTGCATTAGTTTTATTTGTACAAAGGCTTTTTAATTTGATGTAATCGAAATTTTCTATTCTGTGATCAGTAATGGTCTCTAGTTCATCTTTGGTCACAAATTTCTTTCTCCTCCACAAGTCTGAGAGATAAACTATTCTATGTTCCTCTAATTTATTTATAATCTCGTTCTTTATGCCTAGGTCATAGACCCATTTTGATCTTATCTTGGTATATGGTGTTAAGTGTGGGTCCATGCCTAATTTCTGCCATACTAATTTCCAATTATCCCAGCAGTTTTTATCAAATAATGAATTCTTTTCCCAGAAGT
Organism: Antechinus flavipes; assembly: GCF_016432865.1. Classification (NCBI taxonomy): domain Eukaryota; kingdom Metazoa; phylum Chordata; class Mammalia; order Dasyuromorphia; family Dasyuridae; genus Antechinus; species Antechinus flavipes. The sequence continues at coordinate 244,184,379 of NC_067403.1, forward strand.
TAGGGGCTTTGGGTTTGTCAAACACTAGATTGCTATAATTGACTATTCTGTCTTGTGAGCCTAGCCTTTTCCACTGATCCACTAATCTATTTCTTAGCCAATACCAAATGGTTTTGGTGACTGCTGCTTTATAATATAATTTTAGATCAGGTACAGCTAGGCCACCTTCATTTGATTTTTTTTTCATTAGTTCCCTTGAGATTCTCGACTTTTTATTGTTCCATATGAATTTTGTTGTTATTTTTTCTAGATCAATAAAATATTTTCTTGGAAGTCTGATTGGTATAGCACTAAATAAATAGATTAGTTTAGGGAGTATTGTCATCTTTATTATGTTCGCTCGGCCAATCCAAGAGCACTTAATATTTTTCCAATTATTTAAGTCTGACTTTATTTGTGTGGAGACTTTTTTATAATTTTGCTCATATAATTCCTGACTTTCCTTTGGTAGATAGATTCCCAAATATTTTATGGTATCAACAGTTATTCTGAATGGAATTTCTCTTTGTATCTCTTGCTGTTGGGTTTTGTTGGTGATGTATAAAAATGCTGAGGATTTATGGGGATTTATTTTGTAGCCAGCTACTTTGCTAAAATTATGAATTATTTCCAATAGCTTTTTGGTAGAATCTCTGGGGTTCTCTAGGTATACCATCATATCATCTGCAAAGAGTGATAGTTTGGTTTCCTCATTGCCTACTCTAATTCCTTTTATATCTTTCTCGACTCTTATTGCCGAGGCTAGTGTTTCTAATACGATATTAAATAATAATGGTGATAGTGGGCAACCTTGCTTCACTCCAGATCTTACTGGGAAAGGTTCCAGTTTTTCCCCATTGCATATGATGCTTACTGATGGTTTTAAATATATGCTCCTGACTATTTTAAGGAAAAGTCCATTTATTCCTGTGCTCTCAAGTGTTTTTATTAGGAATGGATGTTGGATTTTATCAAATGCTTTTTCTGCATCTATTGAGATGATCATGTGGTTTTTGTTTGTTTGGTTATTGATATAGTCAATTATGCTAATAGTTTTCCTAATATTGAACCAGCCCTGCATTCCTGGTATAAATCCTACTTGGTCATAGTGTATTATCCTGGTGACAATTTTCTGTAATCTTTTTGCTAATATTTTATTTAAGATTTTAGCATCAATATTCATTAGGGAGATTGGTCTATAATTTTCTTTCTCTGTTTTCAGCCTACCTGGTTTAGGTATCAGTACCATGTCTGTGTCATAAAAGGAGTTTAGTAGGACTCCTTCGATCCCTATTTTTTCAAATAGTTTATTTAGCATTGGAGTTAATTGTTCTTTAAATGTTTGGTAGAATTCACATGTAAATCCATCTGGTCCTGGGGATTTTTTCTTAGGGAGTTGATTGATAGTTTGTTCTATTTCTTTTTCTGAGATGGGACTGTTTAGGATATTTACTTCTTCCTCTGTTAGTTTGGGCAAGCTATATTTTTGGAGGTATTTTTCTATTTCATTTAAGTTGTCGAATTTATTGGCATAAAATTGAGCAAAGTAACTCCTAATTATTGCTCTAATTTCCTCTTCGTTACTGGTGAGTTCTCCCTTTTCATTTTTAAGACTAACAATTGGATTTTCCTCTTTCTTTTTTTTAATCAGATTTACTAAGGGTTTGTCTATTTTGTTGGTTTTTTCATAGAACCAACTCTTAGTTTTATTAATCATTTCAATAGTTTTTTTACTTTCAATTTTATTGATCTCTCCTTTTATTTTTAGAATTTCAAGTTTAGTGTTTGACTGGGGGTTTTTAATTTGTTCCTTTTCTAGCATTTTTAGTTGCAAACCCAATTCATTGATCTTCTCTTTCTCTGTTTTATACAAATAGGCCTCTAGAGATATGAAATTTCCCCTTATTACTGCTTTGGCTGCATCCCATACATTTTGGTATGATGTCTCATTATTATCATTTTCTTGGGTGAAGTTATTAATTATGTCTATGATTTGCTGTTTCACCCAATCATTCTTTAGTATGAGATTATTTAGTTTCCAATTATTTTTTGGTCTACTTCCCCCTGGTTTTTTGTTGAATGTAATTTTCATTGCATCGTGGTCTGAAAAGGATGCATTTACTATTTCTGCCTTACTGCATTTGAGTTTGAGGTTTTTATGTCTAATATACGGTCAATTTTTGTATAGGTTCCATGAACTGCTGAAAAGAAAGTGTATGCCTTTCTGTCTCCATTACATTTTTTCCAGAGATCTATCATATCTAACTTTTCTAGTATTCTATTTACCTCTTTGACTTCTTTCTTATTTATTTTGTGGTTTGATTTATCTAATTCTGAGAGTGCAAGGTTAAGATCTCCCACTATTATAGTTTTACTGTCTATTTCTTCTTGCAGCTCTCTTAGTTTCTCTTTTAAGAATTTAGATGCTACCCCACTTGGTGCATATATGTTTAATATAGATAGTGCTTCATTATCCATGCTGCCCTTTAGCAAGATATAGTGTCCTTCCTTATCTCTTTTAATTAGGTCAATTTTTGCTTTAGCTTGATCTGAGATCAGGATGGCTACCCCTGCTTTTTTGACTTCACCTGAAGCATAGTAGATTTTGCTCCAGCCTTTTACCTTTAACCTGCATGTATCTCCCCGCTTCAGGTGTGTTTCCTGTAAACAACATATTGTAGGATTTTGGCTTTTAATCCATTCTGCTAACCGCTTCCTCTTTATGGGGGAGTTTACCCCATTCACATTTATGGTTAGAATGACCAATTATGTATTGCTTGCCATCTTGTTAACCCCGGTTTATGCTTTTCTCCCTTCTTTCCCCTTTCCCCCCCTTCCCAGTATTAAGCTTGTGAGCACCACTTGCTTCTCACAGCCCTCCCTTTTTAGTATCCCTCCCCCCGCCTTAGAGTTCCTCCCCCTATCTTACCCCTTTCCCTCCCAGTTCCTGTATTCCCTTCCGCTTAGCTTATTCCTTCCCTTTTCACTTTTCCCTTCTCACTTTTCAATGAGGTGGGAGAAGTTTCACCATAGATTGAATATGTCTTAAGATTTTTCACTTAAAGCCAATTCTGAAGGCAGTAAGATACCCACTATATTCATCCCCCTCCTTCTTTCTCTCAGATATAATGGGTTTCCTATGCCTCTTCATGAGATGTACTATCCCCACTTTACCCTTTTTCTGGTACAATGTCCTTTCCACATCAATTTCTAGAACAAGGTATACATGTATTCTTTATACATCTATATAGTCAAAATATAGTTCCCAAGATTAATCTTTACCTTTTTAGATTTCTCTTGAGTTCTATATTTGTAGATCAAACTTTTTGTTAAGTTCTGGCTTTTTCATCAGAAATAGATGAAATTCGCTTACTTCGTTGAATGTCCATCTTCTTCCCTGGAAAAAGATGCTCATTCTCGCTGGGTAAGTTATTTTTGGTTGCATACCAAATTCCTTAGCCTTTCAGAATATCATATTCCAGGCCCTTCGATCCTTTAATGTGGATGCTGCCAGATCCTGGGTGATCCTTATTGTGGCTCCTTGATACTTGAATTGGGTTTTTCTAGCCATTTGCAATATTTTTTCCTTCATCTGAGGGTTCTGGCATTTGGCCACTATATTCCTTGGTGTTTTGATTTTAGGATCCCTTTCAGTGGGTGATCGATGAATCCTTTCAATGTTTATTTTTTCCTCTGTTCCTATGACTTCTGGGCAGTTCTCTTTGATAATTTCCTGGAAAATAGTGTCCAGGCTCTTTTTTTCATCATTCTTTTCTGGAAGTCCAATGATTCTCAGATTGTCTCTCCTGGATCTGTTTTTCAGGTCTGTTGTCTTCCCCAGAAGGTATTTCACATCCTTTTCCATTGTTTGATTTTTTTGGATTTGCTTGACTGATTCTTCTTGTCTCCTCGAGTCATTCAATTCCACTTGTTCAATTCTGATTTTCAGTGAGGTGTTTTCTTCACTCACTTTTTTAAGATCTTTTTCTAATTGTCCAATTGAATTCTTTTGTTCTGTGGAATTTTTTTCCATTTCGCCAATTTTGTTTTTTAGAGAGCTATTTTCTGTTTCCAGTTCATCAATCCTATTTTTCAAGGATTTTACTTCTTTATCCACTCTCTCTTTAACTTTCTCCAGGCTCTTTTGCCAAGCCTCCCTCTCCTTTTCCCAAGCTTCCCTCTCCTTTTGCCAAGCCTCCCTCTCCTTTTCCCATTTTTCTTCTAGCTCCCTTGTGAGAGCCTTTTTAATTACTTCTATGAGGTTCATCTGTGCTGAGGAACAGATGATCTCCTCCTTTGGGGATTCACCTGGGGACTGTCTGTTTTTAGTCTCCTCAGGGTTTAGAGTCTGCTTTCTATCTGTATAGAAGCTGTCAAGGGTTAAAGTCCTCTTCAGCTTCTTGCTCATTCTGTCTAATAATCAGAGACAAACTACCAAAGAAAAACAGAAAAAACTGGAGTCTTTCTTTGGGGGAGGGGCTGGGTATGTTACCGAGCTTCCTCTCCAGACTGCAGGGGGCAGCAGTGAGGCACTAGCAGGACTGTGCTGCGCCTGCGCTCTGAGATCCCAGAGCGTGCTGAGTCACTGTGGGGGAGGGAAGGGGGGGCGGCCAGGTCCCAGGAGACTTCAGCTGTTTGGGGTTGTGTTCTTCAGACCCGGTGTTTTTAGCTTCTCTGCTGGGCTGCTGACTTGTTGCCAGAGCAAAGTATCCAAACCTGTAGCGAAGCTCTCCCCGCAGAGACAGCTGCGATCACTCCCCACCTCCTCTCCCATCTGCTCCCGTGCTCTCACTGCCGCTGCCCGCCGCCTGCGTCAGATCTAAAACCGTCCCAGCCCTCCAGTAAAGACAGACCTTTCTTGGCGAATCTCAAGGATGGCTTCTCTTGGTAACTATTTGTGTGTTTTTTTTCAGTCAAGCATTGATTCAGAGGCTTGTAATGAAGTGGATAGTGAGAGAAAGTGTGGAGCTTATGCAGCTGTGAGCCTCCTCTCTGCCATCTTAATCGGAAGTCCTAGAGGTCAGTATTTTGAAAAAAAAAAAAAGTCTTTTTAGGTATGTTGCCTTTACTATTGGCAAGAATTTTTGATTATTTGATATTTGATTATCTTTGATTAATTGACATTCTAGGTTGCGTAAATCAACATGATTAGACTAATACTTCTTTCCAAAAATGGTGTTTTCATGTAACTGAATTATAGAGTTAGTTCCTTCTCACAATGTCATAGAATATTTAGGGAGGGAAAGGAAGAAAAATAACAGGGAAATTATCAATATTGTCAGTATATAGATGAGGAGGAGACAAAATAAAAATATCAGTTTGAATGATTTGTTCAAAGTATAATTAATGACCAAGATTATAAAATTCCCAACTCCCTGAAAATATTTTTCGCATCAAATTCTACATATATCCTGTCTCAAGTCCCCTCTACTCTCATTAATCTTCTGTATATTAGCATCTATTTAGATATCTATTTTTAAAAGTGAATAGATGTAATTATTTTGTAAAATCAATTTTTCCCCTCCTTCTCCTCACCCCCTCCCCCAGATCGCAGGTAGATCAATAAATGTTAAATACGTTAAAGTATATGTTAAATACAACATATGTATACATGTTTATGCAGTTATTTTGCTGCACAAGAAGAATAGGACTTTGAAATAGTATACAATTAACCTATGAAGAAAATAAAAAATGCAGGCGGACAAAAATAGATGGATTGGGAATTCTATGTAGTGGTTCACACTCATTTCCCAGAGTTCTTTCCGGGGGTATAGCTGGTTCAATTCATTACTGTTCTATTGGAACTGATTTGTTTCATCTCATTGTTGAAGAGGACCATGTCCACCAGAATTAATCATCATATAGTATTGTTGTTGAAGTATATAATGATTTCCTGGTCCTGCTCATTTCACTCAACATCAGTTCATGTAAGTCTCTCCAGGCCTTTCTGAAATCATCTTCCTGGTCATTTTTTACAGACAATGATAGAAGAGGTTACAGACAAAATGAAGGGATAAAATAGTCATGAAAAGTGGTAAATATAAAATAGATTTGGGAAAACAATAGTTTTGTCAAGGAAAGGAATTAAAGGAATATGCCATGAGGCCTGAAGAGACCCCATTGAGCAACAGGTTAAATTCATAGAAGACTAATCAGAGTTGACTCTATTAAGGAGAAAGATGCCATTAAATAGACACATTGTAAGGAGGGAAAGACAACCAGACAGAGACAGAGAAAGAATGAGAGTGAGAGAGTGGAGAAAGAGACATACACACAGAGAGATAATGAGAGGTCCAGAAGAGAATGAGAGAGAGAGAATTAGAGAGAGAAAATGATAGAGACTGAGAGAATGAGAGAAAGAGGAGAGAGAGAGAGAGTATGAGAGAGGAAAGAGAGATGAGAGAGACAGACAAACAGACAGACACATTGACAGAGGGAGACAGAGGAAGACAGAGAGAAACAGAGAGACAGAGCAATGAGAGAGAGAAGAGAATGAGAAAGGAATGAGAGAAGACAGAGCAACAGACGGACACAGACATAGAGAAACAGAGACAGAGAGAGAGATTGGAAGAGAGAAAGAAAGAGAGAGAGAGACAGAGACAGAGGAATGAGAGAGGAAAGAATGAGAAAGAGAGGAATGAGTTAGAGGAATGAAAGAAGAATGAGACAGAGACAGAGAAAGGACACAGAGAAACAGAAAGAGACAAAGAAAGACAAACAGAGAGAGGAGAGAGTGAAAGAGCTGGAGAAAGACTAATTCATAGCAAGCTTAGTTCTGAAAAGGACTTAGCAAAAAATCTTCATCATGGGCACATCTTTTAGAGGAGAAATACAAGGAAGTATTTGGTAGCTCAGAGAGAGGGGATCAAGGAGGAGCCAGATGGAAGACACTTATCAGATCAGACCTAATCTAAAGACTTGCTAATCAGTATCTCAAAGATTGTTTAAAGATTTCCATGGTTTGGAGGGATACACAAGGGATACTAATAAAGAGTCTACTCTTACAATCACCTTATACAAACAGGATAGTCTGGGACTTGATTAGGCCTTGATAATATTCAGATGGGCTTCCTCCTGTTAAGTCAAGAGAATAACCTGAAGTGCATATTAGTATTGTATTTAATCTCAACAATTCTAGTAAGATCCTGGTGGTTTCGAAATTCTATATTTCAAGATTGCCTGCTATTTAGATTCTTATTTTTTTTTAATTAATCTTTCCATTTATCAATTCTCCCTGTGCAACAGGAGAACTGTTCGGTTCTGCAAATATGTATTGTATCTAGGATATACTGCAACATATTTAATATATATAGGACTGCTTGCCATCTTGGGGGGGGGGGGGGGTGGAGGAAGGGAAGGGAAAAAACAAAACATAAACGAGTGCAAGGGATAATGTTGTAAAAAAATTACCCTGGCCTGGATTCTGTCAATACAAAGTTATTATTAAATAAAATTAAATTAAAATTTAAAAAAATCTTTCCATTTAAAAATATTTATGTTCCTCCCATCTCAGAAAAAGAAATAGAACAAACTATCAAATAACTCCCTAAGAAATAATCCCCAGGACCAGATGGATTTACATGTGAATTCTATCAAACATTTAAAGAACAATTAACTACAATGCTAAATAAACTATTTGAAAAAATAGGGATTGAAGGAGTCCTACCAAACTCCTTTAATGACACAGACATGGTACTGATACCTAAACCAGGTAGATTGAAAACAGAGAAAGAAAATTATAGACCAATCTCCCTAATGAATATTGATGCTAAAATCTTAAATAAAATATTAGCAAAAAGATTATAAAAAATCATCCCCAGGATAATACACTATGACCAAGTAGGATTTATACTAGGAATGCAGGGCTGGTTCAATATTAGGAAAACTATCAATATAATTGACTATATCAATAACCAAACAAACAAAAACCATATGATCATCTCAATAGATTCAGAAAAAGCATTTGAGAAAATCCAACATCCATTCCTATAAAAACACTTGAAAGCATAGGAATTAATGGACTTTTCCTTAAAATAGTCAGGAGCATATATTTAAAACCTTCAGTAAGCATCATATGCAATGGGGAAAAACTGGAACCTTTCCCAGTAAGATCTGGAGTGAGCAAGGTTGCCTACTATCACCATTATTATTCAATATTGTATTAGAAACACTAGCCTCTGCAATAAGAGTCGAGAAAGAGATTAAAGGAATTAGAGTAGGCAATGGGGAAACCAAACTATCACTCTTTGCAGATGATATGATGGTATACCTAGAGAACCCCAGAGATTCTACTAAAAAACTATTAGAAATAATTCATAATTTCAGCAAAGTAGCAGAATACAAAATAAATCCCCATCTATACATCACCATATTTTCATAAGAAAAATCATTATTCATTAGCTGACTTGTGCAATAATATAATTAATTTATCTTAGAAAAGTACAATTCCATTTATAATCTGTCATATTTCATACCAATTCTGTTATTCATGAATGTCAAATGCACAAATCTATAACATTTGTCATGTTTTATAAGCAAAGCTGCAATGTATATACTTAATGTATATACTATGCTATGTTAATTGGTGGTGTTATTGATGAAATCAGGTTATCAATTCCTAATTTGAAATAAAAATGTGACAAAGTCACAGTTTTCTTAGCCAGAAGGGCCATTTTTTAAGAGAGGAGGTTACAGACAAAATGGAGGGATAAATAGTCATGAGAAATGGTAAATATGAAATAGATTTGAGAGAGCAATAGGGATATCAAGGAAAGGAGTTTGAAAGAATCCATTAAAGACAACAGGTTAAATCCATAGAAGAGTAACCAGAGTTGGCTCTAATAAGGAAAAAGATGCCATTAAATGGAAACATGAGAAGGGAGAGACAGGAGGAGAATGAACTACTAGCACTTTTTACAAGTTGTATCATTTAAGTGTCATATTCAGTAATGTTATGAATTATTTCAGCATGTCATTTGTAGTAACAGGTAAATAATATGTGACTCCAAAGTCACTAACTTATTGTTTTATTTCAAATGTATAACTGTTGCTTGTAGGCTTTCACATAATGCAGAAAAAAAGTAAGCAATAATTAAAAAAATAAAACCCAGCAAATAACAGAAAGCTATCTCAAGAGAGACAAAAGCATGAGCTATACCAAGTACCACAGAGAAACTGTTTAGTGTCAGTGCATTTATTTTAAAGTATAAAGTTCCCTTATAAAAGGATGCAAAAGATGAAATGTTGTAAAATTTTCATCTTCTAACAAAAACAAGTGTATACACATTCAGCTTCACAGATAGTCAGTTGAAAAAGATTGTCTTTCGGACTTCCGGGAGTGGAGCTAAGATGGCGGAGCAGGCACACATGACTGTCTAAGCTCCTCTAATTACCCTCATAACCAACTATTTAATCCTGCCTCAAAAATAACTCTTTACTGCTTAAATTCATGAAGATTAGAAGCACTACAACTTACCAGCCGATCCTGAAGATCACCAGAAAAGGTTTGTTCTGAGGGGCCAGGAACAGACTAGCACAGGCAAGGAGAGGCTATTGTCCTGAGCAGACGAGGGGCAGGGGTGATCTCTGTGGCTAGAGAAGTTGTAGAGACGACTCTGCTATAGGCTAACTTCTCTGTCTTGATTACAAAGCAGTAAACTGGCAGAGAAATTAAAGCCTAAAACAGAGGGTCCTCTAAAAATCCCAGAACCTAAGGAAATCTGGCTATAACCCCTCAAACCCGGAAGTGACTGAGGCAGACTTTACCGCAGCCCTGTGGCCATATCCGGCAGTTCCTGGCTTTTGCAGGGCAGTTACTAATCTGCACGGCAGTGGGGCACAGCCTGGGCAGCCTCTGATTGGCAGAGTGGGGGGGCTGGGCATGGGCAGCCTCTGATCAGCAGAGCGGGGGGCTCGGCTGGGGCAATAGAACCTCCCAAGCTGACTGGGCTTCCCGGGCAGACAATTCCAATCCCTGCAAATCCATTCACTGCTCAATTGCTAACACCCACAGCCCCAGGGCAGGATTTGGCTTGGGAAGTGAAACTCTCACTGCTCAGCTTCTAGCCCCAGGGCAGTCATTATCTCACACAGCCCGGTTCTTTGAAGGGCACTTTCCCAGCCTGGCCCTGCAGGCTTGAGTTACTTTCCAGTGGGGAATTCTTTCCCAGAGCACTCCAGTACCTCACTGCTTTTTGTAGCTGGTTGGCAGGACAGCTACCTGCCCATATACCTTTCACTGCTCTGCAGAGGAAGCTGGTAACCTCCTGGCTGTGAAGGCAGACCTTACAGGCTTTAACAAAATGAGTAAAAAAATCAAAAGAACGATTGGTAGTTTCTACACAGAAAGATAAAAGCTTTTCAACCCTAAATAGACTAATAGCAGACAGTCTCCAGATGATTGTTGGTCTCCAATACAAAAGGCTCTCCTACAAGAGACTATTAAAAACCTTAAAAGAGAGCTAGAAGAGAAATGGGGAAAGGCAAATAACTCACTAAAAGAAAAATTTGATAAAGTGGAAAAAGAAAACAACTTCCTGAAAGGTGAATTGGAAAAGGTAAAAAATTCCCAAGAAGTGCAGGGAAACCGAGTTTGCGAATTGGAAAAAGAAAATAACTCACTAAAAAAAAAAAAAAAAAAATTAGTGAAATGGAAAAAAATTCCAGAGAGCTAAACAACTCAATTGGACATATACAAAAAGAAGTAAAAAAAAAGCTAATGAAGAAAATAATTCACTAAAAATCAGAACTGAACAAATAGAAATGACTGATTCATTGAGACATCAAGAATCAGTCAAGCAAAACCAAAAAAAAGAAAGATTGGGGGAAAAAAATGTCAAATATTTACTTGGAAAAACAACAGACCTCGAAAATAGATCTAAGAGAGATAACCTGAGGATCATCGGACTACCAGAAAATTATGATGAAAAAAAGAGCCTAGATACTATTTTACAGGAAATCATCAAAGAGAACTGCCCAGAAGTAATAGAACTGGAAGGGAAAATAGGTATTGAAAGAATTCATCAAACACTTTCTGAAAAAGACCCTAAAATAAAGACTCTGAGGAATATTGTGGCCAAACTTCAGAATTCTCAGACTAAAGAAAACATTTTACAAGCAGCCAGGAAAAAACAGTTTAAATACCGAGATGCCACAATAAGGGTCACGCAAGATCTGGCTGCCTCAACATTAAAGGATCGAAGGTCCTGGAATCAGATATTCCGAAAGGCAAAAGAACTTGGAATGCAGCCAAGAATAAACTACCCAGCTAGGCTGAGTATTTTTTTCCACGGAAGAAGATGGACATTTACTGAAATAGAGGAATTCCATCTGTTTCTAAGGAAAAAACCAGACTTAAACAAAAAATTTGATCTCCAACAACAGGAATCAAGAGAAGCAGAAAAAGGTAAAAGGAACTCTTGAGAACTGTATTTCTGTTGTGGATATACATAAAAACCACATGTATAATTTGATTTTACCGATATAACATAAAAAAGGGAAGTAGAAATGGAAAGGGGATAATGTCAGAAAAAGGGAAGCGGGGAAATAAAAAGAGGGAAACTACATGTGATAGTGAGGCAAAGGAAACCTATCATATATGAGGGAACTTAGAGAGGGGGAGGAACATTGTGTGAATCCTACTCTCATCAGAGTTGGCTCAAAGAGGAAACAATTTACATTTTGTTTTACAGAGATTCTTCTCTCACTTCATTAAAAAGTGGGAGAGGAAAAGGGAGAGGGAAAAAGATTAATAAGGGAAGGGTACAAGAAAGGGGAAGGGATCCAAAGGGATAAGGGAGGGATACTTAAAGAGGGAGACCTGCGTGACGTTAGAGAGACCAATAAGTTTAATACTAGGGAAGAAGGGAAGGAGGGCAAGAAAAAGAAAAGTATAATCTGGGGATATTAGGATGGCAGGAAATACAGAATTGGTTATTTTAACCGTAAATGTGAACGGGATGAACTCTCCCATAAAGAGTAGGTGAATAGCAGACTGGATCAAAAGTCAGAACCCTACAATCTGTTGTTTCCAAGAAACACATTTAAAACAGGGAGATACATACAGAGTAAAGGTAAAAGACTGGAGTAGAATCTATTATGCTTCAGGTGAAGTCAAAAAAGCAGGGGTAGCCATCCTTATCTCAGATCAAGCAAAAGCAAAGATTGATTTAATTAAAAGAGATAAGGAAAGAAACTATATCTTGCTTAAGGGTACTATAGACAATGAAGCAATATCAGTATTAAACATATATGCACCAACTGGTATAGCATCTAACTTCCTTAAAGAGAAGTTAAGAGAACTGCGAGAAGAAATAGACAGCAAAACTATAATAGTGGGAAATCTCAACCTTGCACTCTCAGATTTAGATAAATCAAATCACAAAAGAAATAAGAAAGACATTAAAGAGGTAAGTAGAATATTAGAAAAATTAGGTATGATAGATCTCTGGAGAAAACTGAATGGTGACAGAAAGGAGTATACTTTCTTCTCAGCAGTTCATGGAACCTACACAAAAATTGACCATATATTAGGACATAAAGAACTCAAAATTAAATGCAGGAAGGCAGAAGTAGTAAATGCTTTCTTTTCAGATCACAATGCAATAAAAACTACATTCGACAAAAAGTTAGGTGTAAATAGACCAAAAAGTAATTGGAAACTAAATAATCTCATTTTAAAGAATGATTGGGTGAAACAGCAAATTATAGACACAATTAATAATTTCACTCAAGATAATGACAACAATGAGACATCATATCAAAATTTATGGAATGCAGCAAAAGCAGTAATAAGGGGAAATTTTATATCCTTAGAGGCTTACTTGAATAAAATAGAAAAAGAGAAGATCAATGAATTGAGCCTGCAACTTAAAAAGTTAGAAAAACACCAAATTAAAATCCCCCAATCAATTACTAAACTTGAAATTCTAAAATTAAAAGGAGAAATTAATAATATAGAAAGTAAAAATAGTATTGAACTAATAAATAAAACTAAGAGTTGGTTTTATGAAAAAACCAATAAAATCGATAAACCTTTGATAAATCTGATTAGAAAAAGGAGAGAGGGAAATCAAATTAGCAGTCTTAAAAATGAAAAAGGAGAACTTTCCACTGATGAAGAGGAAATTAAAGAAATAATAAGGGGTTACTTTGCCCAACTTTATGCCAATAAATTTGATAACCTAAGCAAAATGGATGACTACCTCCAAAAATATAGGTTTTCCAGATTATCAGAGGAGGAAGTAAATTGCTTAAATAGTCCCATTTCAGAAAAAGAAATAGAACAAGCTATTAATCAACTCCCTAAAAAAAAATCCCCAGGACCAGATGGATTCACATGTGAATTCTACCAAACATTCAAAGAACAATTAGCCCAAATGCTTTATAAATTATTTGAAAAAATAGGGAATGAAGGAGTCCTACCAAATTCCTTTTATGACACAGACATGGTACTGATACCTAAACCAGGTAGGTTGAAAACAGGGAAAGAAAATTATAGATCAATCTCCCTAATGAATATTGATGCTAAAATCTTAAATAAGATATTAGCAAAAAGACTGCAGAAAATCATCCCCAGGATAATACACCACGATCAAGTAGAATTTATACCAGAGATGCAAGGCTGGTTCAATATTAAGAAAACTATCAGTATAATTGGCCATATTAATAATCAAATTAACAAAAACCATATGATCATCTCAATAGATGCAGAAAAAGCATTTGATAAAATCCAACATCCATTCCTATTAAAAAACTCTTGAGAGTATAGGAATAAATGGACTTTTCCTTAAAATAATCAGTAGCATCTATTTAAAACCAACAGTGTGCATCATATGTAATGGGGACAAACTACAACCATTTCCAATAAGATCAGGAGTGAAATAAGGTTGCCCACTATCACCATTACTATTTAATATTGTATTAGAAATGCTAGCTTTGGCAATAAGAGTTGAGAAAGAGATTAAAGAAATAAGAATAGGCAATGAGGAAACCAAATTATCACTCTTTGCTGATGATATGACGGTATACTTAGAGAACCCCAGAGACTCTACGAAAAAGTTATTAGAAACAATCCACACCTTCAACAAATTTGCAGGGTATAAAATAAACCCACATAAGTCATCAGCATTCTTATATATCACTAACAAAACCCAACAGTTAGAGTTATAAAAAGAAATTCCATTTAAAGTAAGTACTGATTGTATAAAATATTTAGGAATCTATCTGCCAAGGGAAAATCAAAAACTTTATGAGCAAAACTACAAAACACTTTCCACACAAATTAAGTCTGATGTAACCAACTGGAAAAATATTAAATGCTCTTGGATTAGGCGAGCAAATATAATAATGACAATATTACCTAAATTAATATATTTATTTAGCGCTATACCAATCAGACTCACCAAAAACTATTTTGATGAACTAGAAAAAATAATAACAAAATTCATATGGAAAAACAAAAGGTCAAGAATTTCAAGGGAATTAATGAAAAAAAAATCAAATGAAGGTGGCCTAGCTGTACCAGATCTAAAATTATATTATAAAGCAGCAGTTACTAAAACCATCTGGTATTGGCTAAGAAATAGACTAGTTGATCAATGGAATAGCTTAGGTTCAAAGGACAAAACAGCCAATAACTTTAATAATATAGTGTTTGACAAACCCAAAGACCCCAGTTTCTGGGATAAGAATGGACTATTTGACAAAAATTGCTGGGAAAATTGGAAATTAGTATAGCAGAAACTAGGCATTGACCCACACTTAACACCATACCCCAAGATAAGGTCAAAATGGGTTCATGACCTAGGCATAAAGAATGAGATTATAAATAAATTGGAAGAGCATAGCATAGTTTACCTCTCAGACCTGTGGAAGAGGGAGGAATTTATGACCAAAGAAGAACTTGAGATCACTATTGACTACAAAATAGAAAATTTTGATTATCTTAAATTGAAAAGTTTTTGTACAAACAAAACAAATGCAGACAAGATTAGAAAGGAAACAATAAACTGGGAAAACATTTTTACAATCAAAGGTTCTGATAAAGGCCTCATTTCTAAAATATATAGAGAATTGACTCTAATTTATAAGAAATCAAACCATTCTCCAATTGATAAATGGTCAAAGGATATGAACAGACAATTCTCAGACGAAGAAATTGAAACTATTTATAGACATATGAAAATATGCTCCAAATCATTATTAATCAGAGAAATGCAAATTAAGACAACTCTAAGATACCACTACACACCTGTCAGATTGGCTAGAATGACAGGGAAAGATAATGTGGAATGTTGGAGGGGATGTGGAAAAACAGGGACACTGATACATTGTTGGTGGAATTGTGAACACATACAGTCATTCTGGAGAGCAATTTGGAACTATGCTTAAAAAGTTATCAAACTGTGCATACCCTTTGATCCAGCAGTGTCTCTACTGGGCTTATCCGCCAAAGAGATACTAAAGAAGGGAAAGGGACCTGTATGTGCCAAAATGTTTGTGGCAGCCCTGTTTGTAGTGGCTAGAAGCTGGAAAATGAATGGATGCCCATCAATTGGAGATTGGTTGAGTAAATTGTGGTATATGAACATTATGGAATATTATTGTTCTGTAAGGAATGACCACCATAATGAATACAGAGAGGACGGGTGAGACGTACATGAACTGATGCTAAGTGAAATGAGCAGAACCAGGAGATCATTATATACCTCAACAATGATACTGTTTGAGGATGTATTCTGATGGAAGTGGATCTCTTCAAGAAAGAGAGCTAATTCAGATTCAATTGATCAAAGATGGGCAGAAGCAGCTACACCCAAAGAACGAACACTGGGAGATGAATATAAACTGCCTGCATTTTTGTTTTTCGTCCCAGATTATTTATACCTTCTGAATTCAATTCTCCCTGTGCTACAAGAAAACTGTTCGGTTCTGCACATGTATATTGTATCCAGGATATACTGTAACCTATTCAATATGTAAAGGATTGCTTGCCATCTGGGGGAGGGGTGGAGGGAGGGAGGGGAAAAATGGGAACAGAAGTGAATGCAAGGGATAATGTTGTAAAAAATTACCCTGGCATGAGTTCTATCAATAAAAAGTTATTAAAAAAAAAAAGAAACATTATCTGTCCCATATTGTTTTGAAAATAAAAAAGCTTAAAAAGGTTGAATTAAACTAAAATCAAAAACAAAATAAAATAATTGGAATAAAGACAAAAGGCAAAAACAAACAAGCAAAAAAGTAATCATTATTCAAAAGTGTAATCTTCAAGGTCCTGGGGTGTGAAGCATAACAGGGCTGGAAGTCCACAAAAATCTATATAAAAAGAAGAGAAATCAAAACAAGATTAATTGAAATTTACTATTTTGACTTCTATTTTCATTTAATATTTTCTACTCGTGTACCTGAGCTTTGAAGAAAACAGGGATAGCAAAAAAAAAAAAAAGTCATTTTCTGAGGTATTTCTGCCAACACAAAACAGAAGTTTCATCTCATTTATGTGGGTGGGTGGGATGGGGAAGCCCGCCTCTATGCCTGGTGGTAAATTTGGTCTGGATTTTATGAAAGCTTGAGAAGATGTGTAAAAAATTGAAATTTTATCACAAGAATCAATTAAGTCTTAAATAAAAGTTAGACTAAAAGTCTAAAATACCCCATCTTCTCTTAAACAACAGTAATCCTGTAAGATGGTCTGGCTTTATTTAAGATTACTAACATAACTTAACAATTGACCATTTTCAGTCAATCCACAAAGTAGATATAAGCAATACACACAAATGCACATGCACAAGCATCCACTACACACATTCTCTAATACTGACTGCCACCTCCTACTTTGGGAGAAAAGGCACAACACTATCAGAGAATTTCATTTCCATTTGAGAGAAGAGAAGAACCCACATGCTTTATTTTGTACTTCATAATAAATTCTTAGGTTTTTGCTAACAAAAATGACTCCATTTCAAACCAAATGACCTACAAGTTTACTATATTCCCACAAAATGTATATATTAAAATGATATCAAATCAAACTTATTTATCCAAAAATCCTTGTTCTGGAATGAGAAAATTATATTAATAAAGAGACATCAGATGCCCTACATTAGTTTGATTAACTTTTAAGTACTCCTTTTATTGACCTTTTGAATCTAAGAATGATCAATTTTTAATTAGTAACAAACATTTCACATATAATTTAATTAATGTATAAGTAAATACAACAATGTTTAATGTACAATCATCATTAATCCAAAGACAAATTACAATGTAATACTTTTATTGTTTTCTGACATTCCAAAATCAACCAATCTCTAAAATTTTGTATCTCACACAACATGTGCCAGTTGGAAAAACAAGTACAAAGAAGAAAAAAATCCATACTCATAAGGTTTCAATTTTAAGTATAAGGGCAAAGTAAACATACAATCTTTTTAAACTAACTTTTATAATGTAACTTTTTTTTTTTTGGTTAGAAAATGGAAATTACGTAAGATTTCATATTTTGCTTTCAAGTATAAGGGAACTTTATAGTTTACAATAATGTTCAACTTATACTCTAAGTTTCTTAAAGTAGTATATGTTAGTATATGATACCTCAGACTCTCTGTAGATTGCTTCTTAACAGATAGTAAAATTTAAAAAAAACAACAACAACAACAACAAATGAGACTATTTTTTAAAATTACTACCTGCTCTATTTCTGTATTGGGTGAAAACCTGTAAGCATTCTAAATAAAAATACACAATACCTACATATTATTACAAATGATATTTGATTATGATGAAAAGAATCATACTATTAGGATATATGAAGTTTAAATAATGTAATTTGTAAAAGGAGCTAATAGTTCATTCCTTATTACATATATACATTGTATCTTTGCTTGTAAAGCTTGACAAATGTTTTATTTTTTGCATTTTGAATTCATGAATGGTGAAATCTGTGCAGAAGGATGACAGAAACATAAATGGTATAGTAATTTCCTACGACAAATTACTTAAATCATAGGACAAGTCAGGTAAGAAATGATGATTTTTCTTAGGAAAAGTTTGTCATTTGAATGCTTATATACACAGCCACATAAAGACAAATGCACATGATGAACAAGCAGCCACTACACAGTCATTTGTAGAATAATAATGAAATGTGTGTGAAACAAATCAAAATGACATTAGAATCCCACCCATGATCAAGAGAAAGGTGTGATGTCAACTCTCAATGAATATTTCTAGGCCATTAATTATTTTTAACATTTAATACATTAACTGGTGATATACTAAATAAATTCTTTCCTATCTATCCTTCTTGTGTTAATTCTATCTTTAATTTTTCCCCTGGCACTTTATTGTTTTTTGGGAGGCACTGATGAAGAGAGGAAGATAGAAAAAGTAACTCAGCTTCTCTGGCAAAGAAAAATCTAATGCTAAAAAAAAAGTATTGTAAACTGTTCAATCTAGTATTAGCGGGATTATTTCTTAATGTGTATGTATTATGTTTTTCTATATAATCAAGTATAGAATTGATTTTAGAAACCTGCAGTAAATATGTAGTAATTTTAGTTATTTAAATAGAATTCAGATTAACACATGTACTATAGGCACATATCCAAATTAAAAAAAAAAACATCATGTACCATAAAATATTTGGGAATCTATCTACCAAAGGAAAGTCAGGAATTATATGAGCAAAACTATAAAAAAGTCTCCACACAAATAAAGTCAGACTTAAATAATTGGAAAAATATTAAGTGCTCTTGGATCGGCCGAGCGAACATAATAAAGATGACAATACTCCCTAAACTAATCTATTTATTTAGTGCTATACCAATCAGACTTCCAAGAAAATATTTTATTGATCTAGAAAAAATAACAACAAAATTCATATGGAACAATAAAAAGTCGAGAATCTCAAGGGAATTAATGAAAAAAAAAATCAAATGAAGGTGGCCTAGCTGTACCTGATCTAAAATTATATTATAAAGCAGCAGTCACCAAAACCATTTGGTATTGGCTAAGAAATAGATTAGTGGATCAGTGGAAAAGGCTAGGTTCACAAAACAGAATAGTCAATTATAGCAATCTAGTGTTTGACAAACCCAAAGCCCCTAACTTCTGGGAAAAGAATTCATTATTTGATAAAAACTGCTGGGATAATTGGAAATTAGTATGGCAGAAATTAGGCATGGACCCACACTTAACACCATATACCAAGATAAGATCAAAATGGGTCTATGACCTAGGCATAAAGAACGAGATTATAAATAAATTAGAGGAACATAGAATAGTTTATCTCTCAGACTTGTGGAGGAGAAAGAAATTTGTGACCAAAGATGAACTAGAGACCATTACTGATCACAAAATAGAAAATTTCGATTACATCAAATTAAAAAGCCTTTGTACAAATAAAACTAATGCAAACAAGATTAGAAGGGAAGCAACAAACTGGGAAAACATTTTCACAGTTAAAGGTTCTGATAAAGGCCTCATTTCCAAAATATATAGAGAACTGACTCAAATTTATAAGAAATCAAGCCATTCTCCAGTTGATAAATGGTCAAAGGATATGAACAGACAATTTTCAGAGGATGAAATTGAAACTATTACCACTCATATGAAAAAGTGTTCCAAATCATTACTGATCAGAGAAATGCAAATTAAGACAACTCTGAGATACCACTACACACCTGTCAGATTGGCTAAGATGACAGGAAAAAATAATGATGAATGTTGGAGGGGATGCGGGAAAACTGGGACACTATTGCATTGTTGGTGGAGTTGTGAACGAATCCAACCATTCTGGAGAGCAATCTGGAATTATGCCCAAAAAATTATCAAATTGTGCATACTCTTTGATCCAGCAGTGTTTCTATTGGGCTTATATCCCAAAGAAATACTAAAGAAGGGAAAGGGACCTGTATGTGCCAAAATGTTTGTAGCAGCCCTGTTTGTAGTGGCTAGAAACTGGAAAATGAATGGATGCCCATCAATTGGAGAATGGCTGGGTAAATTATGGTATATGAATGTTATGGAATATTATTGTTCTGTAAGAAATGACCAGCAGGATGAATACAGAGAGGACTGGCGAGACTTACATGAACTGATGCTAAGTGAGATGAGCAGAACCAGGAGATCATTATACACTTCGACAACGATATTGTATGAGGACATATTTTGATGGAAGGGGATTTCTTTGACAAAGAGACCTGAGTTTCAATTGATAAATGACGGACAAAAGCAGCTACACCCAAAGAAAGAACATTGGGAAACGAATGTGAACTATCTGCATTTTTGTTTTTCTTCCCGGGTTATTTATACCTTCTGAATCCAATTCTCCCTACGCAACAAGAGAACTGTTCGGTTCTGCAAACATATATTGTATCTAGGATATACTGCAACATATCCAACATATAAAGGACTGCTTGCCATCTAGGGGAGGGGGTGGAGGGAGGAAGGGAAAAAAAAATTGGAACAGAAACGAGTGTCAATATAAAGTAATTATTAAATAAAAATTTAAAAAAAAAACATCATGAACAGACATCTGTAGAAAATGAAACCTTAATGTTTATACGTTTTCAATGCAAATGCGATTTTTTTTTTCAAAATTCAAGTTTAATAATATACTCCAGAAATGAAAAGATACACTATGGTGTTAAAATCTAGATATCAAGACTATTTTCTTCATGTTCCCTTACTTCAAATAATAAAATACTTGAGGAAGAGATTTTTATTTCAACATGTGATTACGTAATGAAATTTATCATATTTGGTAATTTAAAATGAAAATGTTAATAATACTTTTGACTCAGTTCTGATATATTTAGAAACACATACTTCTAACTCACATTGCTTCACATGAATTCTAAAACTTAAATATTAGATTCATTTAAATTGTAATTTCAGTTGGAAAAAAAAATTGAAATATTCAAGGTGAAGGAACAGCTTTGACCTTAAAAGATAGAGATTTCTCTAATTCTTTAACTTACATCCCTGCTCCTGGGGGAAAAAAAAATCAAAAAAGCTAAACAATAGCTATTGATTTTGTATAGAACCAGAAAAAGGAGTTGGATGCTTCCGAGTGATTTCTTGAATTAAATTACATTGGCCTGATTCCATTAAAGTACATGACCCAATGTTTCGCCTTGTTGTAGAACTACCCTAGATTTTCCTAACTGATTATTAAGTATCTTCCAACAACACATCCTCCATATATTTGCAAAGATGCATTCAAAATTAATACTAGAACTTAAAGACAGAAACAGACCCTGCCCTCAGAAAGACTATAATCAAAGTATACAAGCTCTGGAGTTCTACTGTCTCAGAAAGTAGAGTTCTAGGAAATGATTCTTTATATCACTTGAGATCAAGTATTTCACTAGAAAGTGACTTATCAAAAGCAGGTTGCTGCTAGGTATAAAATGCCTTGTTAGCAAAAAGCACAAAAGTAAAAATGGGGTTGTTCTGAATTGGGCCAGTTTTAGACACTTAAATTTGAGAGCCTTACTCAGTGATTAGTCTCCATTATATTAGAGGAAATGAACCATGCCAACAAATTTTTACTATGAATAAAACTAGAAGAAACAAAGAATGGAAGGGTGGTGAACACAATATGTTTCTTGGGCAGAGAATTAAGAGAGTTGATAGTTTCTTTTACTATGCACTCAGTGGAATTACAAGGCATCAAACATTTGGCCTATATTCCTGCCTTTGTTTATAAGTACTCACTTTATTCATGAAGATATGTTGCAAAAGATAAAGAACTAGATTAATTCTACAAAGATTCCAATAAGGTCCTCCAAGCTATATTAACATCTGAATACAAACCAGTTAACAAAAGAGAGCAGAAAGTGCTTTGGAAAGTGTGGTTTACAGTTGAAATATGATTTTGCACTACACAAAAGGTTCATACATTTATAAATCATGAACACTTCAAAGGTAATTAAATTAGATGATGTTGATTGATGACTCCTTAAAATTCTCACACACAAACATCAAAAACCCTCTAAGATATGGAATGACAAGTTAGTATTGTGGAAGTAATTTCCGAATTAGCGATCAGATTGATTCCTTAAAACAAAGACCACCACAAATTAGAAGAAAAAAAAAGATTAAATAAATCCCATGATACCAAGAAATTCAAAACAAAAGAGGAAAGATATCTAAATGAAATATCTCGATTTCCTAATAAAACCTGCCGTGACAGAAAGATATAAAGCTCAAAAATTATTTGAGGACACCACCAAACACCCAGATGGTAGCCAATCATGCAATATCATAAATATTCAATATTTTGGATGACCCAAACAATAACATAGGGAGACTCAAATGCTCATCAAATTAATTTTGCTCTTTTCAGACTCTCATTCTCTAATTATTCTTCTTCACAACTGGCCAGATGAACTTTCCTGCTCAAGAATCCTTCAGGTTTCCTACAGTTTCTAATATAAAATAAACTCAACTTAATATGTAAACCATTTGGCATCTAATTCTGGCCTGACATGTCAGACTTAGTTAACACACTTTCTCTTCAACATTGTCTATGCCTCATTCATTCCAACTATTCTACCTCCTATCTCTGTGACTTTGTATAGGCTCTCCTGAACACTGTGAACAGATGCTTTTTCCTCTGACCCCACCTGTAAAAATCTTTAGCTTCCTTTTAAGCTCCAAGTGTAGATGAATCCCCTTCTTGTGTGAAATCTCCCAAATTAATAGTGCTTTTTCCCCTTGTCAAATTATCTTGTAGTTATCTATGTATGTGATATGAGTTCTTTAAGGGCATGAATTGTTTTTCATTTTATTTTTGTACTGAGAGTGCCTCTCAAAATACATTAAACACAAAATATTTTAATAAGTCTTTAAACACAAAATATTTTAATAAGTCTTTGTTATTATTACAGGATGATTTCTATGCAAAAAAGTATTATAATAATATCCAGATATATTATTAGAAAAGCACAATAGTCAGTCATATAGTAAGAACAAAGACATCACAAATTCTGTATTATGCCCAATTTTAAAGATCCCAAAGAAAGGAACCTTAAGCAGACCCTTTGTTAAGAATTTATGGTAAACACTAAAAGTAATCTCACAGAATAAAGAAAAGTATAAAAGCTTGAAGAGCATAATTAGATTACCAAGGAGTGATTTTGACTGAAGCAGCAGCACTAGGAGATTGTTAAAAAAAATTTTTTTTAACTAAGTGGGGCTTGCAGGAATACTTTTTCGTATCTAAATTGCACAAGATACTAAGTTTTAAGCAATGGCCCCTAATTATCAGCTAGGAAACAGCCTTCAGGTTCATGAAAATTTCACAAAAAGTATCTTAATTTATGGCCGTATCTGATTCACATTTCAAAAAATTTATCTGCAAAGTTCAACATGCAGCAAGTTAAGGAATTTCACAGTTTCAGCTCCACTCTTCCTTAAATTTGTGAGGACTTGATTTAATTTTTATAAAATGATTGTATTTAGGCCTCCTGAGTTTCACACTGAATTCCTCACACCTTCTTTTGACTACAAACTTTAACTTAGCATTTTGAATTTGAGATCCATATTTACATGAGAGAAGATCCACTTGGCATAATTACAAAGAAGTAATTCCTTCATATTACCATTAAATACAATCTCTTTTCATTTTTTTTTTATCTTTGACTTTAATCATTTCTTTTTCCAACATAATTGGAAGAATTTTGGTGCTCAAAGTGATAGCTGGATAATGTTGATAACTACACTTTAAGAATAGGAAACAAAAAAACCAATGTACTTAATAGAAAAATATTTTTAAGAGAAAAAGAACTAAAAGAGATTTTCAAAATCAAGTATTTGTTTGTTTAATAATTATGTGTGAAAATGCATGGAAGGAATACAGAGGAGATATCAAATAACAATCTTGTATTTTCATCAGTATGGTTTTCTTCCTGTGGGACCACTTTTGGACTCCTCCAGAATTTAGGGGACTGACAGGCAACTAAAGGAAAACAAAAATATTCAAAATTATTTCATTGCTGTCAAGTGGTACGTTTTCTGAACTATCTTTACTACATCTGGAATTTTGAATAAACTTAAAGCCCAAGTACACAATGGGGGTTAACAATTCTAAATAGCTTTACATCAGTTTTAAATGTTTTGCAAGTTCCATTTTTAATTCAAGGAAGTTAGGGGAATCATTGATAACTCCAATGTACTTTATAAAAGAAAAATAAAATACTTTTTTTTTTAATCACAGGGAAAGATTCAAAAGAGATTTTAAAAATTAAGTATTTCTTTGTTAAAGAGTTATTTGTGAAAACACATAGAGGGAAGACAGAGGAGACATCAAATAATTGTGTAGCATTACCATTTGTATCATTTTCCCCCTGTGGGACCACTCTTAGATTCCTTTGGAAACTTGGGGGTTCCCAGGCCACTAAAAGAAAATAAAAACCTTTAAAAATATTACAATGCAGTCTCCCAAGAGGATCATTATTTCATTGGGAATTATGAATAAACTTAAAGTCCAAATTCAAAATGATGAATAAGAATTTTAGATAGCTTCATATCAGTTTTAAATGTTTTTTAAGTTCAATTTTTAATTAAAGGCCATTAAGCTCATCATTTATACATAAAATTTCATTAACATATAATGGAGAAAACATTCAACACAGCATTAATAATAGGCTTCAGATTTAATAAGGGATTTCTAAGAAACATATCAACAGAAATGTACACACTAAGTTGAATTATTTTGGAGTCAAAGTAATGCCATTAATTAAGGATCAGAAACATTAATACTTGTTTAAAATGTGCAATGTGTCCGAATTATACAGGCCAATATACATACTGTGGTGTAATGTATGGGTCGGAAAAATAATATTCTGAGGGATGTCAATTCAAGAATTCATTGTTTTATATGGTCTGGTCACTGATCAAGAGAACTTGAGGGATCAGTCTACAAATCTATGCTCCTCTTTTTTACCATGGGGACAAAGTCATTAGAGATGTCTTTTGGACATCCAAAGACTTTGTGTGAAGAAATAGCTTTGACTTTAAAGACATAGGTTTCTCTAATTCTTTAATTTATATTCCCAGCTTGTGAAAAAAAAAATATATATATATATATATATATATATATGTTGACAAGGCTAAGCAATTTAGTATCTGTTTGAGATGGCTGGCATGACAAGAAAATTTCCTATTTTTAAATATATAAATTTTTTAAAGTGTCTAATTATTAAATTGTCTTGACTTTCTTCCAAAAGGCTTGACTACCTATCAATTACAATCAAATGCCATTATATGACATTTTAAGGGGAGACAGTGCTTTAAACTCACCACGCCAGTTTACAAAAGAAGCTCAAGAGGCTTTGAGAAAAGTTGAATTGGCTTTATCCAATGTGGTTGAAAGAGTCACTCAAAAACCCTTGGAAATATCAGTTCTTGCTACAAAAGAGGCACCCACAGCAGTCCTTCATCAAGGAGACAGTGTGATAGAGTGGGTAAACCTCCCAGCACAACCGCAACAAAGCCTTACTCCTTACACAGTGCTTGTGGCTAGAATTTTATTAAAGGCCATTAAATGTGCAGTATAATTATCTGAGAAATACCTGACAAAATACACGCCTTTTATACTAATGCACAAATTAATGTATGCTGTGAAACCAACCCAGAGTGGCAAATTTTATTAGTGGTGGCTCCAAATCTTACACACTGGTCTGCATTAAAGATAACCAGACTATTACATAATTGCCCATGGATTCTTGAAGAAAAAGTTTCTAAAGCTTCTCTTAAAAGACCAACTACCTTTACAGATGCATCCAAACATAATATTTGTGCTGTACACTCTCATGACTTAATCATAAAGAGAGTAGTCAGAACTCCTTTTCAGTTCACTCAGCAGAATGAATTGTATGCAATCATGCCAGCAAACTTACTTACTTACTATCCAGGAGATAATAAATATAATATCTGATTCGGCCTATTCAGTAGGTGAGACACAAAGAATTGCCACAGCCCAAATAAAACTTGTAGCCTCTAATATATATCATCTCTTTAAGGAATTTCAAGAGCAAATGAGAAAGCATCCAGGTAAGATTTATATCTTTCATGTCCATTCTCATGGTGGACTTCCAGGTCTTATTTTTGTTGGTAATTCAAAGGCAGATAACCTTCTAACTATGTGAGCCAATACTCCTTTATTTAAAGAAGCCCAAGAATCTCATTCTAAATATCAGACTGCTCAAACTTCCCGTTTAAAATTTAGAATAACAAGAGAGGAAGTTAGGAGCATAGTAAAAGCCTGTACAGCTTGCCTTCCTGTCCATGCTCCTACATTCCCTCTAGGGAAGAACCCTCATGGTTTGAAAACCAGTGAAATTTGGCAAGTGGATGTGACCCATTATAAATCTTTTGGTTACCTGTCTTTTATCCATGTTGTGGTAGACACCTTTTCAGGATTTACTTTTGCAATACCAAGCAGCAAAAGAGACAGCCCGAGTGGTCACTGAATTCCTTATATAATCATTTGCAATTATGGGTATGCCACAAGCAATAAAAACAGATAATGGGCCTGCATATACTTTTAAACATTTTGCACACTTTTGTGCACAGTATGAGATTTTACATACTACTGGCATACCCTTTAATCTTCAAGGACAGGCAATAGTAGAGAGGAGAAACAGAGACATTAAGATGCTCCTTCAAAAATAAAAGGGGAGCCACAGGTAACTCTGCAGTACTTCTAGTTCTTTATACTATTAACTTCTTGATTTTTGACAAAGATGCACTGACTCTGGCAGACAGGTTTTTATAACTCACAGGAAGGGCAGTGTCCAGTGCAAGCAGCTCCACTATCTTTAGTTAATTGCCAGGTGATGTAGAGAGATCCAGAAAGTGGTGAATGGAAGGGCCCAGATAGGTTAACTGCTTGGGGGAGAGGGTTTGCTTGTATGTCTACAGATGGAGAAAGAATCAGATGGGTGCCAATGATCTATATTCCACGTGTCCATGAGAAAGAGACAAAGCAGATACTTAAAACAAAGGAGAAGACCCATGAAATATCAGGTGGTTCCATTGCTGACTGTGCTCACCACATGAAAAAGCAGTTATGGCATTTGACTCATAGACATCAAAAATTGTTGGACTTCAAAACCCTCAGAAATCATTGGAATCCCTGAGACATGAAAAAATTGTTGGAGGACTTCAAAACCCTCAGGAATCACTGGCTTCTCTGAGACATGATAAGACTGTTGCAGGACTTGAAAACCCTCAAGAATCATTGGATTCTCTGAGACATAAGACTGTTATAGGACTTGAAAACATTCTGGAATTATTGGATTCGCTGAGACATGATGAGATTGTTGTAGGACTTGAAAACCCTCAAGAATCATTGGATTTTCTGAGAAATGATAAGACTGTTGAAGGACTTCAAAATCTTCAGTAATCTTTGAATTCCCTAACACATAAACAGATTGTTGCAGGACTTCAAAAACTTCCAGGGATCATTGGATTCCCTGATACAATGAAGCAATGGACAATAGATTGGTTTTGGACTATCTCTTGGCTGCTGAAGGAGGCATATGTGTGATTGTTGTTTACCTACCTTCGTTCTAGGATTTCTGGAAATCTTTTACAACACCATGTTGATTCAAATCGTTTGTTATATCACTACTTGCATGTATAATTCATGTCTGTTACACCACATTGAGCCTGTACCAGCTGTGGAGAGAGTCATCACTAATAGCATGTGCTTTATTGCTATGTACTTGTGTAATACCTCCCATGCTGATGCGTTTGTGCATACTTGTTTCTAGTAAGGTCCTTCAGCCCAGAAATCTGCTAGTAATATCTGGTTTGACTCCCCATTTCCCTTTGGTATTTTTCATCTCTCTTCCTAAGAAGTCAGGGAGGGTGTGATCACTTCCTTTTTTGGGGTTCTCATCTCCCTGAGAAGTCAGGAATGGTGTGACCACCTGTGTTTTAAAACAAAAGAAAGTGGGAGATGTAAAGGGCTAAAACTCTGAATAGGTGCACTGGAATCAGACAGCTGAGCACTTATTCGCCAATACTCTATTAGCATATGCTTGGAAAATGGCGCTTCTCACTATTGTGTGGTGGTTTGATCTTTTGGTGTATATAGACAATTGTAGGTGGGTTTAGGGGGTGGAGTAAGACAAGCCAGAGTCACTTTGCAGGAGGAGGTAGGTGGCGAGCCTCATGGAGTTTCATCCATCTACTTTACTTCTCCCTCTAAAGACCAAGGACTTTTGCTCATCCTTACTTTGGCTGATCTTGAGATCAACAGGGAGTTAAACTAAATGTCACACTCCCCCAAAACTTGCTCTCTTCTAACACTCTCCATTTTCCCCCTGTTCCTTCTTCTTTAGCACTTTATTTCCTTGATGAGCCCATTCTGATATATGTAAAGTTCACTTACTCCTCCCCACTTCCCTTCTTCCCTCCATTGTAAAAGCTTTTTCTTGCCTCTGTAGTGACAGAAAGTTGACATCATTCCCCCTCTCCCTTTCCTTTTCTCCCATTACATTTTTCTCTCACCCTTTAATTTTCTTTGTTTAAATATCATCCAGTCATAGCCAACTCACATCTGAATCCTCTGTCTACATTCCTGAGGGCCATAAAACAAGAAAGTTCTTATGAGTTACAAGTATGATATTCCCCTGTAGGCTTGTAAACAAATTAGCCTTATTTAGTGCTTTATGATTTCCCTTTTCTGAGTTCTTCCTTATACTTTTCCTGAGTCTTGTATTTGAAAATCAGATTTTCTATTCAGCTCTGTGGACCCTTCATCACAAATGCTGGAACATCCATTACATTGAATATTCATCTTTCTCCCTGAAGAATTATACTGTTTTGCGAGGTGGATGAGTCCAGGTACAGGTTGGGCCAGTGCAGCCCCATACAGGGCCCCAGACCAGGAAAGGACGAACAGATCTAGGAACCCCTGATTCCCTGGCAACACTTGTGGTTTCCAGAGCTCTCAGCTCATGGACAATAAAGAGAACTTGGAAGGTCACAGAAAGATCTGTGGCAAGAGGCTGGAAGTCTAGCAGGCAGGCCCAGTGTACAGTTCTTACCAGTGCATCCCTGGCTCTAGCCCCAACCTCAGCACAGATAAACAGTATTCTGTTGCTTTATCCTACCTACTTAGAGTGCTGCATAGGGGCAGGGATCCTCTTAACAATTCCAGGTTAGAAGAGAGGGCTTGTCCCTAGAAGGATCTCTGAAAGAAGCTGCACAAAACAGTTGAACCCTAGAACAATACACCCTCCACCCTGGAGACAACCCTCCTTTTACAGAGAGATAGGAGTCATGTAATAGGCTAGGAAAATGAATAGACAAGAGAAAAAAATTTTCTGACTGTGGAGAGTGATTATGGTTGAAGGGAAGGTCAAAAAAACACACTCAGAAGATAACAAAGGCAAAACTCCTGTATCCAAAGCCTCCAAGGAAAAAAAAGAAAAACTCAAAAGGATTGGTATACATAGTGAGGAGACTGTGTTCTGAAAAGTGTATTAATTTTACTCAAACAAAGTTTACAAATTGTGTGGGGCAAGTAATGTAGTTTCTCAGAAATTATCTGCTAAAGTATGTGAAAACTTAGGTCTCAGTTTTGATTTCCTAGAAATCACATGACCCTGAAGAAATGAAACTTTGGAAATCCCCTTAGGCAACTAGCACCCCTCCCCAGCCAGTTTAGCCAGCTCATCATCACTCCACGTGTATAGATCAATTAGTTTGAACTTCAATAGGTGGTGGGTGGGCTATGTTATTAAACTATATAACCAATGCTTCAGCTTCTATAAAATCGGCCTCCTCGCACTGGACTTCCCAGGAGAGGACTGCCTCCCCGACCACACCGATTTCCTGCTTGTTGCAAGATTCTAATAAAAGCCTTTCTATCTTCACTTTGAGTGGTCTCTAAGTACTCATTTTGAATTAGGGTCTTTGTATCCCACACACAAATGAAGGAACTATGCTTTTTTGATGGGGGTGGGGGAAATGATAGGGTCCCATTTGGGGATCTGTTTTCTTTCTAGCCACATGAATCAGCCTTCAATTTCAATCTATTTCAGATGTTCCCCTTCTTAATTATGTTGTTGACTACTTGTTACCATTATATTAAATTTCCAATGGCAGAAGAGTGAATAAAAATGCAGACAGTTCAATAGTAGGAAAAATATTTAGGTTAGATTTTAGTTAGATATTTTGTCATTTTTGTTTTAGTCTGGCTCAAAAAAGAATAAACTATATATAGGCTGTGATATGTTTGTAAATGTTTAACAATCAATTCTCGAGGGAAGAAAAGTATGCCAGAAACCCTCAAACTTAATTTGCATTATTATTATTTTTATATTACTTTCATAAATCTTAACAACTAGCAAAACAACAAATATTAACCAAAATAAAACAAAGCCTGATTTGTATCATATGCCAATTTTTAAGGTTAAATGATCACAGTGATGCTTTGATTACTGATTCTCAAAGGTGGGATTGAGCTAACTTCAGTGTACCCTGACTTATATAGGCCTATATGTTGGGTTCCATTTGTATACAATTGGGAAAAGGACAAAATAATAAATTTTAAAAATGTAGCATGAATTTCAAGAAACAGAACATTGAAGTCTAGTAGAATTAACTGAGCAAGAACTTTTGCAGAAATCTGATGTCATATATTTTAAGAAAAATCATTTGAGTAGATCTGTCTATCTTACACACTAGAATTGAAAATTACAGAAAGACCTAAATTATTGTTAAAAAGTTAACTCAGCTTAAGAAATAATTTTGTATCATATTATTGTGTTGACTTGATGACTTCTTATTTATCTTTAATTTAAAATATTCCCTCCTTTCTTTTTCAATAACTTCAGGGCTTGAGTAAGCACATAAAGTACACAAGTCTAGGCTGACCATGTTTTAGGCCATCTCCCAGTGTCAAACATAGCAATCCGTTATACCATACCCATTTCTCCTTTTTCTTTCAACGACTCAGGAGGATCCATCTAGGAATAAATTACTAATCTCTGGGATTGGGATATTAAAGGGAGATTTGACCCTGACCACAATGCTCCATTACTGTAGTCTGTTCATATGAGGGTTACAGTTTATTCAGTCTCTGTTGTGGGGTGAGCCCAAATTTGGGATTATTTCATTTTTTTCCCCTTCGCTTTAAGTAATAATAGTTTTCTGATTGGTATAATCTGCATCCCCTGTAGTACCAATTGGATAGACAATTTGGTACTCAAATCTCTTCCCAACAAATTTACACTCACCTCTTGGACAGGCAGAAACTTCCCCTCAGCACCCTCTAGTTAAGTTCCCTGCAAAGAAGGCCATGAGCAGAGGAAATATATGGTGTCAAGTTTCTCTGATGAAGGCTTCATTTTCCAAATGGATGGGGGAAAAAAGAGTCAAATTTATCAAACATATGACCCGTTCCCCAAATGATATATGATCAAAAAGGGTCCAAAAGGTGTGAAATCATGCATTTCCTTTGACCTAACAATATCATTATTAGGTATTGATCCCAAAGGAGAGTGATAATATGTTTTTTAAAAGGAATTATTTTGTGATTATGATGGAAGAGTGTTGTTGTATAGAAAATGATGGTCTCTCATAGAAAGTCCTCCCATGAGCTCAAGCAAAATGAAATGTACTATATGTATGGTAATAGCAATGTTATGGGATGATTAGCAGTGAATGACTTTACTATTCTTAGCAATATAATGATCCACCACTACTTTGAAGGATTTATAATGAAAAATGCTGTCCATACACAGAAAAAGAACTGATTGTGTCTGCATAGAGAAGGATACATACTGTTTATTTTTACTACATAGTTTTGAAGGGTTTTTCTGGGTGGGGAAACAGGGAATTGAAATCTATGTTTTCTTCATGACTTTTTTGGGAATGATTTACATATCTTCATCTGTGTGTCTTCTCAAGGTGGGGAGGAAGGGTGGGAATTGGTAATTGAAAGTTTTAAAAACAAATGTAAAGAATATTTTTACATGTGACTAGAAAAAATAATGTTAAGAGATGGAAAAAAACAAAAACAAAAAAAGGAAGGAACAGAAAAAGGAGTAAAATTCCTCAGGCCATGCTAAGATTCCTTTACACAAAGTGGGTAGAAGTCCTAGGGACAAGGATTCTCTCATTGGATGGTTGTACAATCTCTCTCTCCATCCCTTCCCCTAAGTAAAACCTCATTGTTTTCCCTATTGTGCTATTTGGGCGTGGGAGGGTGGGAGATATAATAGCCAGCCAATCAAAGGCTAGTAGCCCAGGATACTGAGGCAAACATTGCCCCAAGACTGTGGGCGGGGCTTTGCAGGCCTATAAATATTGGGGTAGGTCCTGTTTGTCAGTCAGGGAGTTGCAGCTTTTTTGAAAGGTTGTCTTCCTTGGGAGCTGTTTCCTAACTCCTTCCCATTCATCTTTACTTCTCTTCTGTTTATTCCCCTATTTCTCTTCAACCTTCTCTCATCTTCCGTCTGTTTAATGTATAAAATGAGTACTTTATTTTCTTTTATGAATTGTTTTCCGTGTAAGATTTGCTGCAAAAAAAAAAGGTAGGAAAGAGGAAAAATGAAGGGTTGAGCCTGACACTGTGGTATCTGCTGTTCGATACTCTGGGTTGAGGCTCCAGGACTCCGGTTTTCCTATGCTGAAGACCTTTGTTTGTCCCATTTTTGTCTCTTCTTAGAAAACCTGGAACCCTGAAGGGGGTGGGAAAGCCTGGTTTCTTAAAGAAACGGCAACCTGAATTTTTCTGGTGGCATGAGTTTGTAACGAGAACTAAATTTTTATCCTTGTAATTGGAATCTTTTTTAATTTGGAGGCTCCCTGCCTCTGGGGGAAAAATTCTAATTTAAAACGAACCAACGAATTGGAATAGCTTCTTAATTAAGTATATCTACTCCCCTTGTGTTTTGATATATATTTTTTCAAGTCCTTGTGTCATACAAGTCTAAAGAGGAAATGGCAATTTACCTTTTACAACGGCTTTTATGTATTTTACATTGTTCACCAAACTGAAATTATTTGATTGTACTGATCATTTTTATGATTTACCTTTCTCCCATTGAAGCTTTTTTTTTTTTTTTAATGGTTTTTGTTCACTTCCTCATGCTTAAGATCTACATTATCATTCTTGAATTTTCAGGGTATTTCTGCTTATGCCAAGTGGGTTGGTTTTTTATAAAACTTTTAGTGAATTGTAAAAGAATACATGAATTTGCTGCTCACAGTTAACCTAGAGGAAATATTCCCTAAAGAGAAAAGTGTAAGAGCAATCTAGGAGTAATCTGCAGTTACATAATTGATGTGGATTTACTTTCTACACAAGTTTTACAACCAAGAAGATGGGAAAACAGGGTAAAGCCTAAAACTTGATTGCTTTCAACCACATTGTTAATGAATTATCAAAAGAATTTTATAAGTGTTAAAAGAAATGTTTTAGGTTGACAAGTATGTCAGTTTATGATATTTTCTTTATTTCCCTTCCACTTCCTAGTTCCTTGGCAATTAAGGAAATATGTTTAAAAGAATTGCATATATTTAACCTATATTAGATTGCATGTTGTCTGGGGGAGGGAAGGGATAAGAGTGGAAGGAAGAAAAATTTGGAACACAAAGTTGTAAAAAGGAAATGTTGAAAACTATTTTTATACATATTTGGAAAAATAAATTACTATTTAAAAAATAAAGTAATAAAAGATTTTAAAAGAACCAAAAAAGAAACTAGTCAACACAACTAAACCAGTTGCCTATATGAGCTATGCTCCTTCTACACTCATTGCCCTCTAGTCCCCTCAAAGGGGGAGAACAACATTTTTACCTCTCTTCCCTGTAAGCCAGTTTTGGTGATAATTACTTTTAAAGGACTATTTTGTAATTTTGTAGGTTTAGTGAGATTGAATTTTACTCTTTTTTGGTATGGGGTAGATTCTGATTTTTATAAGTACTGATTTGATATTGTCTTTGCTGAGCCTTCGTTTTACAAAAAATAACCCAGAGTGACTTTCTTTTGTTTCTAAAAAAGAAAACAAAAAAGTTCCACTTCATTAAAAAAAAAAATGATGTATATATATACAATAAGATTTCTTTTCGCCCCCAATCGTTTCAGATTGTTTTGAATTATTGAAGAAAGCTACGTCTTTCACAGTTGATGGTTGTAAAATATCACTGTCCTGTGTACTGAGTTCTCCTGCTTTTGCTCACTTCTCTTTGCATCAGTTCATGGAAATCTTTCTAGGTTCTTCTGAAAGCATCCTGCTTGATCTAGATGGATCAGCTGTATCAAACAGTATGAATCATTTTAGAGCACAGTTGCAATTTTCTCTCTGTAATGTTTGGATCAATTTCTAACTCCACCAACACTAAAAGCAGGGTCCATGGACCACTGACTGGTTACTGAACAGAATTCAAGGTGTTCATTAACTTGGACGGGAGGGGATGGTATATCAACTCAATTTAATGTTTCATTAGGGTAACAGCTTCCTAAGAATCACTAGTTTCAGTTTTAGATAAATACATTTGAATGTGAAGGCTATTTATAGAAACTGTGAAGACTTTGATTACTGAAGTAGCTAATTCTAATTATGTAGATTAAACTATTCTTTATATACCATGCAATATTGTTATAATATATAGTATAGAGCAGAGAGTCAATATCTTGTTTTTTACATTTCCACATAGCATTATATACTCTAGATAACAAAAGCTAATTAAGAAAGGAGGGTTTAGTTGTATAAAATAAACTTTATGAAGGTGTGTCATACTAATTGGAAATCTTGATAAGTTCTTAAGTTCAATTTTAGTTTTAAAACCGTTTAAAAATGTTAACATGTATTTTGATGGGCAAATTGTCTTCCTTGATCTTAGAATCGTGTTTTGATTACAAAATTTTTTTTTGGTTTTGCTATAAAAATATTGCTGAAACTATTGCTCTTGCTTTTTATCTGCCATTTAGGATGATTTATTACATTCCTTTTCTCTAAAGTATATAGATATAGATCATGAAAAAGTGATTATAGTCACAATGATTTTGCTTAATTGTGCTTATGTTAATAACTTTTTAAAAAATGTAAATTCTTCATTATTTTTAATTCTAAAAGTGTTTTTTAATGTTATTTTTCAAAGAAAAGTTACTCCTATCTCTGATGACAGTAACCAAATTTCCCTACCCAGTCTTGTGAATGGAGGTAAGCAGTGAATATTTTTATAGTTATTATATTATTATTAATTCTACTTAGCTTTTTCTTAGAAAGCTTTTCTTTTTCTATATACTTTAGTCACCAAATAGTGAAGTGGTGTCCTGTCTCTTATTTTGTTTTACCCCTTTTTAAATCTCTGTGAATATTCACAGATACTCTATTTGCCCAACACTTAAGCAAATTCTGTCTCTTCCATGAAAATTTTCTTATGTCAATCACAGCCCCATTAATAAATTCATCCTATTTCTTTGACCTTCCTGCTCATTACATATGTTGGATTATCATTAGAGTTGTAAATTCATTTAGGAAAGATATCTATCATTTTTCATTTTAGCATTCTTCACCCCTAGAATATTTTGCTGCATAAGTTATGTATCCATAATTATGTCTCCTTAAATAGTGTTAAGTGACTTTAGCAGAATCCTTGTGATTAAAATTTAGTTGTATTTAACTTGCAACACTTTTGTTAGAGAAACAAGTTGTGAATGGTGGTTAGATTAACAGAGTAAAACAAGAGTTGGCTGATAAGAGTATGAATATTTAGAGCTGCTTCTTTTATTCTCAGAGCATAAGGCCATAATGTCCAATAATAGATGGGGTAGAGGGGGAAGAGTAGGAAGGTTGTATAAGATAATCTTATAAGTAGTGATCAGTGATGTAACATGGTATCTTGCACAGAAGTGCTTAACATTATTGAAGTAGCATCATAAAATATTTAAGTATTTTACTTGCTTACAGTATAATTTGTTTTGGAATACATTGGCATAAAGGAAAGAGCTCTGAACTTGGATTCAGGATTTTTTTTTTTTTTTTGCCCGAGGCAAT
Organism: Antechinus flavipes; assembly: GCF_016432865.1. NCBI lineage: Eukaryota > Metazoa > Chordata > Mammalia > Dasyuromorphia > Dasyuridae > Antechinus > Antechinus flavipes. The sequence continues at coordinate 244,220,393 of NC_067403.1, forward strand.
TGGGGTTAAGTGACTTCCCAGGGGAGTCAGGTCCTCCTCACTTCAGAGCTGGTATTGTATCTACCTTGCCATCTAGCTGTCCCTAGGAAATCACATTTTTAATCATAGTTTTACCACTGACACATATAACTTTGGAAAAATCACTTTTCTATATTGGAACTTCATTCTAATTTGTAAAATGATGGGATTGGACTAAATGATCTCTAAAATGACTTCTAGGTCTAAGAGTCTGTGTCTCAATAAATCCCACGGGTTTTCTCCCTTTACCCTTTGCCTGACTTTCAGGCAACCTTTTTTTTTTTTTTTTTTTTTTTTAAAGTTTGTCTTTGATATGGAATTCTTTTGGGGCTTTCTTCAGCCTTTCCCGTTCTTCTACTACCCCAGGCATCCCCTCTCAAAGTCATTAACTAATAATTCCTCTTGGCATTGCTTTAAGTAGTTTAGAGTGGGAATTTATGGAATTGAATTGAATGAATTTGTTTGTAATGGTAGGATAGAATTTTGTATCAAAGCATTATAGGATTTAGCAGCCTGGTTTTAATCCAGGTGTAATAGTTACTTAGGTGAAAAGAAGTTTACTTTTATACTTTACCTCTCAGCCTCAGTTTTCTCATCAGCAAAATGGTGTGTATTGTAAGGAAAATACTTTGTAAACTTCAAAGCAGTATACAAATTTAAGCCAAAGAAGCATTTTAATCCCACCAGAAATAATTATGTATTTTAAAAGTTTATCCTTATTAATGTGAAATAAATTACATATTTGGTAAAGTCTATGTATCAGAAGGAAGCAGAAAAATTCAAGCATTTGCACTGAAGATATTTGTTCAGAGAATTTACTCTTTAAAGAAAAAAAATATACTCACTGGAAATTTCCCTGCAAATGAGTCAACTACGAAGTATTTATTAACTTAAATATTCATTATGTTCTAGATATTATGCTAAGTGCCAGAGATACAAAGAAGGCAAAATACAGTCCCTTTTCTCTCTGGTTTAATGATCTGGGCAACATGCAAATGTCCATGTGCAAACAAGATATAGTCAGGACTAATTGGAAACAGTTATCAGAGAGAAGTTAATCATTTCTTAATGATGTCTTCACGATTTGTTAATCCTTCTTAGGATCAGGAAAGGCCGTGTTTGGATGAGTATAATTTACAGCAACTTTTCAAAGACCATCTACCAAGTTATAAGATGGTAGTTACACTCTTAAATAATGAAAAGGTTATTTTCACAAATGGCATTCCTAATTCTTCAAATACTGCTGTGAATTTAGAATCTAATCTTCCACCTCAAGACCTATGGGAATGGAATTTGTCACCTGAGCTGAACAGAATTCAACTTGGGGGGGGGGGGGGCAAGCATGTTCCTGATTTTCTGAAAAGAAATATCTGAAAAGAAAATGACCATAACTACACAATTTTAATACCTAGAAGAAAGAAAAAATCTGCCTCAGAATAAATTATCAGAATAGTGTATTGTGGTCATGTCAAGGAAATAACACGTGGAGCAAGTGTAAATAATAGTCATTGTGACTCTTAACTTCATTTCACCTTTTGGCAGTTACTATATTGATATTTCAGGAGCTTCTATAAACATAGTATACCTAGATTTCAGCAAGGCTATTTTCACCATCTCTTGGACTATTTCAGAAAGAGGAAGAGAAGTGAACTTGATGGGAATATACAATTATAAAAATTCTGAATGAGATGGAATTATCAAAACCAAAAGATGTGAATTAATTGGGATGAATGCAAGTCTGGAAGGTTGTGCCCAGTCAAGAATTCCCCAGTGCTGTGCCCTTGACCTTGTCAATTTATCTTTCATTTTAATGATTAAAGACACATATGCCATGCATAATCCAGTACCCAACTCTTTGGTGATGAAGCTCTCCAGAATTACCAATGCAAATTTCAAAGACAAAAAACCAGCAGCCAGCCAGTGCTGAAAATGTTCCTGGCTTTGTGTAGGTTAAAACTTGACTTGGATTTTCATGGATAGGCCACCACTTCTACTTCCTAATGAAATAAAAGAACAGGGTAGAGGATGAGTACCTATATCAATGTGTTTAACAAAACAGGAACTCATCTTCATATAGTGTTACAGTATTTATCTTAATGAGTCAATTAATGTATACTGGACATAATATTTATATTGCTTGTAGATAGTGACCTTGCATCTGATACACAGGAGTCACCCAAACCATCCCACCCAGCACCTGGTGAGTTACTGGGGGCGGGGGAGAGACTGATTTTTTTCTAAAAAAAATTTTAATGTTTCTTAAATTTTAATTCCTAAATTTACATGTCTTGACTTTTTTTTTCAAAAAGATGTCGCTCATGATGACTCTAGCATACAATCTTTGTCCTCATGGTAAAAAAGAGTAGGGATAGGTTTGTGGGTTGATCCTTCAAGTTCTTTTGTAAAGATCAGTAACCAGCCTGCTATATAAAAGTGAATTCTTGAATTGAGATCCCATAGAATATTATTTTTCCCACCCATACATTATAATGTGGCATGTAGATTGGCCTTGTACAGTTTGGATACATCACATATTTTAAGCTAGTATTAAAGTATCTGATCCTTAATTTATAAGCGTTACTTTGACTCCAAAATGATTCAGTTTAGTGTGTACATTTCTTGTTGGTGTTTCTTAGTAATCTCACATTAAATTTGAAATGTATTATTAGTGCTGTGGTGAATGTTTTCTCTATTATATGTGAATGAAATTTTATATATAAATGATGAGCTTATTAACAATCTTTAATTAAAAATTGAACTCATATAACATTTAAAACTGATATGAAGTTATTTAGAATTGTTATTTATCATTTTGTATTTGCACTTTAAATTTGATTCACAATGAAACCACGATATCCTCTGGAGACTTAATTTTTGAATGTTTTTGTTTTCTTTTAGTGGTCTGGGAGACCCCTGTTTTCTGGAAGAGTGCAAAAGTGGCCCCACAGGGGGAAAACCACACTAAGGGTAATTCATCAAGATAATTATTTGATGTTTTCTCTGTGTTCCTTTTATGCATTTTCACAAATACCTGTTCAACAAAGAAATAATTTTGAAAATCTCTCTTGAATCTTTTCTTGTGATTTAAAAAAAAATCTATTTTTCCCCCTCTGTTAAGTACATTGTTATCAATGATGAACTTAACTGCCTTTAATTAAATATGGACTTTGCAAAACATTTAAAACTGATATAAAGCTGTCTAGAATTGTTTACCATCATTGTGTACTTGGCCTTTAAGTTTATTCATAATTCCCAATGAAGCAAAGATACTCTCAGAAAACCTATAACTTGACAGCAATGAAATAATTTTGAATGTTTTTGTTTTCCTTTAGTTGCCTGGGATTCCCCGGTTCTCTGGCGGAGTCCAAAAGTGGCCCCACAGGGGCAAAATCACACTGACGGTAATTCAATAAGTCTGTTATTTGATATCTCCCCTACATTTCTTCCATGCATTTTCTTTATCTTTTCTTTCCTTTCTTTTTTTTTTTTTTTTTTTTTTTTTTGGCTGAGGCAATTGGGGTTAAGTGACTTGCCCAGGATCATACAACTAGTCTTGCATGCATTTTAATACATAACTGTTCAACAAACAAATACTTGATTTTGAAAACCTCTTTTAATCCTTTTTCTCTGATTTAAAAAAAAAAATTCTCTATTAAGTACATTGGTTTATTTCCTACTCTTAAAGTGTAGTTATCAAAATTATCCAGCTATCACTTGAGCACACCATAATTATTCCAATAATATTGGAAAAGGAAATGAATAAAGTCAACAGTTTAAAAACATATGAAAAGATTGTATTTAATAGTAATATGAAGGAATTAGTTTATTGTACATTTATAACTGTGCCAAGAATCTTCTCGCATATAAATATGGATCTCAAATACAAAATGCTAAGGGAAAATTCTAGTCAAAAGTTGTTGAGGAATTCAGGGTGAAACTCAGGAGGCTTAAATACAATCATTTTATAAATATTAAATCAAGTGCTCACAAATTTAAGGAAGTGTTGAGTGGAGATGAAGCTGAGAAATTCCTTAATTTGCTGCATGTTGAACTTTGCAGAGGAATTTTTTAAAATATGAGTCAGATTCAGGCATAAATTAAAATACTTTTTGTGAAATTTTTATGAACCCTAAGGCTTCTTTAGCTGATAATTAGGAATCATACTGCTTCAAACTTAGTATCTTGTGAAATTTAGAAAAGCGAATGTATTTCTACAACACTACTTAATTAAAAAAAAAAAAATTTAGCAGACCCCTAGTGCTACTTCAGTCAAAATCACTCTAATTCATGCTCTTCGAGCTTTATACTTTTACTTTATTCTGTGAAATTCTTTTCAGTGTTTCCCATAAATTCTTCACAAAGAGTCTGCTTAATGTACCTTTCTTTGGGAATCTTTAAATTTGGGCACTAATACAGGATTCATGATGTCTTTGCTCTCACTACATGACTGACTCTTGTGCTTTTCTGATCATGTATCTAGATATTATAATTTTTGCACAGAAATCATCCTGTAATTACTATTACTTATTAAAATATATTGTATTTAATGTACTTGAGAGACATTATCAATTCAAAAATAGAATGAAAAACAATTCATGTTCTCAAAGAGCTCATGATAGACATAGATAACTACGAGATAATTTGACTGGGGGCGGGGGGTGGAAGTATTATTAACTTGGGAGATTTCAGAGGAGAAAGCATCTGTTCAAAGAATTCAGGAGAGCCTATACAAAGTTAGAGACATAAGGTAGAATAGTTGGAATGAGTGAGACATAAGCAATGTTGAAGAGGAAGTGTGTGAACTAAGTCTGACATGTCAGGCCAGAATTGGACACCAAATCCCTTTATTAAGTTGAAGTTTGTTTTATAGTGGAAACTGTAGGGAACCTGGAGGAATTTTGAGCAGTGAAGTTCACGGTGAAGCTTCAGGAATATCATCTGGCCACTTGTAAAGAAGTAGAATTAGAGAACGAGAGTCTGAAAAGAGCAAAATTAATTTGATGAGCATTTGAGTATACTTGTTATTGTTTGGATAATCCAAAATATTGAATATTTATGATATTGCATGATTGGTGGCATCCTCAAAAAATTTCTGAGCTTTGTCTTTTTGTCATAGCAGACTTTATTAGGAAATAGATATTTCATAGTGATATCTTTCCTCTTTTGTTTTGAACTTCTTGGTATCTGTGAGTAACTTGTAGAAATCCCGTGGGTTTTAAATATTTAATCTTTATTTTTTCCTTCTAATTTGTGGTAGTGGTCTTTGTTCTAAGGAGTCACTCTGACCATACAACAGTTGTTGATTCAAAAATTAATTTCACAATAACTTTTCATATCTCTTAAAGGAGTTTTTGATTTTTGTGTGTGATAATTTTAAGTAGTCATCATCATCTAAAGTCTAGCTTAATTATCTTTGAAATGTTAATGATTTACAAAAGTATGAACCTTTTGTGTAGTCCAAAATCATTTGGTCTTTTCATATTCTTGTTTTAACTGCAAACCATAATTTCCAAAGCACTTCCTGCTTATCATTCTCTTGTTTTAATTGATTTTCTATTCAGATGTTTATGTAGTTTGCAGGATCTTACGAAATCTTTATAGAATTCATCTAGTTCTGCATCATTTGCAACACATCTTCATGAATAAACTGAATACTTACTCATGAACACAGGCAGATATGGCGGAGAATTTGATTCCACAGGGTGCATAGTAAAAGAAATGATTATCAATTCTTTTAATTGTCTGCCCAAGAAATAGACTGTGTACACCACCCTTCCATTCCTTGTTTGTTCTAGTTTTATTCACAGTAAAAATTTGTTGGTATGGTTCATTTCCTCTAGTAGAGTGGTGACTAAGAGTAAGGCTCTCAAAATTAAGAGAGTGGACTGATTCAGAATATCCACTAGTTTTTTACTTTTGTGCTTTTTGCAACTGACAAAGCATTATATTTAGCGACAATCTGTTTTTAGCAAACCCTTCTCTAGTTAAGATATTTTGGTTTCAAGTGGTATTAAAATTTTAGTTACTTAGAACTATACTTTTAAAAAAAGAATTCCAGATCTTGTATACTTTGATTATTGTCTTTCTGAGGGGCAGGGTCTGTTTTTGTCTTTCTATTCTAGTACCTAATTGTGAATGGATTTTAGCAAATAAATGGAGAAGGATGCCTTTTTGGAGGCTACTTAATAATCAGTTTGTTGATTAAATTAGAAAAACCTAGAGTAGTTGTACACCCTGGTGAAGCATTGGATATGTACTTTAGTGGAAGCAGGTCCCATTGTAATTTGATTCAAGAATTCACTCAAAAGCATCCAACTCTTTGTTCTGGTTCTATACAAAATCGATAACTATATGTGTAGACATGTTTATAGTAGAAAAATGTAAGATGTTAAATTACTACTTACCAGGCAAACTTGATGAAATGGTAATAAAAATGTAAATATATATATAATATATATATGTGTATATATATATATATATGTGTGTGTGTGTGTGTATTATATACATATACATATATATATATATATATATATATATATATATATATATATATATATATATATATATATATATATAAATAGGAAAATATTTTTGTCATGCCAGCCATCTCAAACAGATCCCAAATTACTTGACCTTTTCAATATTTTTTTTCTCAGAAGCAGGGATATAAATTAAAGAATTAGAGAAATCTATATCTTTAAGGTCAAAGCTATTCCTTCACCTTGAACATTTCAGTTTGGGACTTATTAGAAATATATGCTTCTGAATAAATTAGAACTGAATAAAAAATAGTAACATTTTCATTTTAAATTATAAAATAGGATACATGTCATCACATAATTACATGCTGAAATAAAAATATCTTTGAGTATTTTATTATTTGAAGCAAGGGAATATGAAGAAAATAGTCTAGGTATCTAGATTTTAAGAACACCATAAGTGTATCTTTTTATTTCTGGACTGTATTATTAAACTTGAGTATTGAAAAAAAAAATCTCATTTGCATTGAAAGATTTAAATATTAAGGTTTCACACAGATTTCCGTTCATGATATCTTTTTAATTTGGATATGTGCATGTAGTACATGTGTTAATCTGAATTCTATTTAAATAACTAAAATTCCTACATGCCCTATTGAATGTTTCTAAAATCAATTCCATATCTGTGTAAAGAAAAACACAACACATAAACATTAAGAAATAATCCCTGTAATGCTAATTTGAATACCTTTCAACAATTTTTTTTAGCATTAGATTTTTTTTTAGCCAGAGAAACTGACAGTTATTTTTTATATCTTCTTCCTCATCAGTGCCTACCAAAGAACAGTAAGGTGCAAGAGGAAAAATTAAAGATAGAGTTAATACAAGTAGGATGGTTAGGAAAATATTTAATCACCAGTTAATCTTTTAAATGTTAAAAAATTAATAGCCTAGGAATATTCTTGAATGAGATTTGATATCAGAACTTTCCCCTTGATCATTGCGTGATTCTATCCTCACTATTACTTTGTTTTACAAACACTTTATTAGTATGCTAGAAATGAATGTGTGTAGTGGATGTTTGTGCATGTGCATTTGTCTGAGTTATGGCTGTGTGTTTAAACATTCAAATCACAAACTTTTCCTAAGAAAAATCATTATTTCTTAGCTGATTTGTCCTGTAATTTAACTAATTTATCTTCGAAAATTGCTATTTTATTAACGTTGTCATCCTTTTCAACAATCTCTGCCATTCACAAATATAAAATGCAAAAACAAAAACATTTGTCAATCTTTACAAAGATGAGATGTATATATGTAATAAATGAATGGACTTATTAGCTCCTTTTACAAGTTGTGTTAGACTTCATATACCCCTAATATTATGATTTCTTTCAGCATAATCCATATCAATAACATTGTAAATGTTACATTTTTTTATGTAGAATGCTTGCAGGTTTGCACATAATAAAGAAATAGAGCAGTTATTAATTAAAACATGTGTTTTTTTTTTTAATCTTTTTAAACTTTTAAAATTACTCTGTTAATCTGAAGAGAGTCAGAGGCATCAGATACTATCAAGTACCTTATAGAAACTATTTCTCTATGGAAAATAATGTTCTCTTACTTTATTTTATTTTAAACTTTAAAGTTTCCATTATACTGAAATATTATTTTAAACTATCAAGTTCCATTATACTGGAAAGCAAACCATAAAATGTTATGTAATGTTCATTTTGTAACTCCAAAAAGCATCCCCATTATTAAAAAAGTCAGTTGTAAAAGATAGTATGTCTACTCTGCCCCTATATATTTTTTAAAAAAAGGAACACAGATTTTAAAATTGACTTCTTATGAGTATGGATTTTTTCTTCTTTGTACTCGTTTTCCTACCTGGCACATGTTGTGTGACATGCAAAATTTTATATAGATTGGTTGATCTTGGAATGCCGGAAAACAAACAAACAAACAAACAAAATAGAGTAAAATTGTAATTTATCTTTGGATTAGTGACGATTGTGCATTAAACAATGTTGTATTTATTTATACATTATGTTCAGATTAGGTTATATATGAAATGTATTTATTAATAATTCAAAATTGCTAATTCTAGATTGCAGGACATCTGATGTCTCTATATTAATATAATTTTGTCATTCCAAAACAAGGATTTTTGGATAAATAGGTTTGACTTGATATTGTAATATATACATTTTGTGGGAATATTGATAACTTTTAGAAGTGCATCATCTGGTTTGAAGTGGAGTCATTTTTGTAGGTAAAAGCCTTAGAATTTATTATGAAGTACAAAAAAAAGACATATACATTCTTCTTTTCTCTCAAATGGAACTGAAATTTTCGGATAGTGTTGTGCCTTTTCTCCCAAATTAGGGGACAGCAGTCAGTATTAGAGAATGTGTGTAGAGGATGCTTGTGCATTTTCATGTGCATTTCTTTGTGTGTATTGCTTGCTTTTATCTACTTTGGTTGTGAATTTACTGAAAATGGTCAATTATAATGTTATGTTAGTAATCTTAAAGCCAGATCATCTTAGAGGATTACTGTCATTTAAGAGAAGATAGGGTAATAGGGTATTTTATTCTATCGTAGACTAATTTTTACTTAAGACTTAATTGATTCATGCAATAAAATTCCAGTTTATTACACATCTTCTGAAACTGTCATAAAATTCAGACCAAACTTAACACCAGGCATGCAGTCAAGCTTTTTCCCTTAGTGGGTTGAAACTTTTGTTTTGTTTTGGTAGAAATACCTCAGAAAATGCCTTTAGTTTTTGTTTTGTTTTGTTTTGGTTTGGTTTGGTTTTTTTGCTATCCCTGTCCCCTCCCCACTTCAGGATACCTGAATAGAAAATATTAAGTAAAAAATAGAAGTCAAAATAGTAAATTTCAATTAATTATATCTTGATTTTCTCTTCTTTTTATTTAGATTTTTGTGGACTTCCGGCCTTGTTATGCTTCACCCCCCAGGACCTTAGAGATTACAATTTTAAATAGATTACTTTTTTTAATATTTTATATATTATTTTTAAAATCTTTAATTTTAAAATTAAAATCTGTATTTTTGTAGCCATTCCTCTCCACTTCACTTAGCTTAAATTTATTGACATATAGTTTGGTAAAAGAACTAATTATTGCTCTAATTTCTCCTTCATATTAGTGGAAAATTCTCCCTTTTCTAATTTGTGAGACTTAACAATTTGATTTTCTTCTTTTCCTTTTTCTAGTCAAATTAAACTAAAGGTTTATTTGTTGTTTTGTTCACAAAACCAACTCAATTTTATTTATTTATTCAATAGTTTTCTTATTTACAATTTTATCAAACTCCCATTTCATTTTCAGAATTTCAAATTTTGGTTTTTCCATTTGTTCTTTTACTAGCTTTTTTAGATGTAAGCCCAATTCATTGATCTTTTTTTTTCCCCTCTATTTTATGCAAGTAACCATCTAGAGATATAAAATTTCCTTTAATAACCTCTTTGGCTGCATCCCACAAATGTTAGACTGTTGTCTCATTGTCATTCTCTTAGATGAAGTTTATTGTGTATATGTTTTGTTGTTGTCTTACCCATTCCTAAGTTAGGATTAGATTAGTTTCCAATTAATTTTTGGTCTATTTTCTCTTGGCCTTTTCTTGAGTGTGATTTTTATTGCATCATGATCTGAAAAAAAAATTATTTACTCCTTCTACCTTTCTCCATTTGATTTTTATTTGATTTTGAGTTTTTTATGCCCTAATAAATATATGGTCAATTTTTTATAGGTTCCACAACCTGTTGAGAAAAAAGTAAACTTCTTTCTACCTCCATTCACTTTTCTCCAAAGATCTATTATACTTAGCTTTTCTAACATTCTGCTTACCTTCTTACCTTCTTTCTTATTTATTTTGTGGTTTGATTTATTGAGTCCTGAGAGAACAAGGTTGAGATCCCCCACTAATATAGTTTTGCCTGTCTTATTTCTTCTTGAATCTCAACTTCTCTTGTTTTAGATGCTACACCATTTGGTGCACATAAGTTTAGTACTGATATCGCTTCATTATCTAGATATAACAAGATATAGTTTCCTTCATTATTTCTTTTGATTAGATCTATCATTGCTTTTACTTGATCTGAGATCAGCATCACTACCTCTGCTTTTTTTTTTTACTTCACCTGAAGCATATACTAAATTTTGCTCCCCTCTGCCCTTACCTTCACTCTGAATGTATCATTCTGCTTTAAATTTGTTTCTTATAAAAACATTTTATAAGATCCTGTCTTTTAATCCAGTTTTCCATCTACTTTCATTTATGGGAGAATTCATCCCATTTATATTCATAGTTCAAATAACTAATTCTATATTTCCTGTCATCTTATTTCCCCTGTTATGCTTTTCTCATTCCTTTCCTCCTTCCTTCCTCCATAGTATTTTGCTTCTGATCATCACCTCGCAAGCAGCCCTCCTTTTTTAGAACTCGTCCCTCTTTCTTACACCTTTCCCCTCTGTTTTCCCTTTTATTAGCCTTCCTTTTTATTCTCTCCTCTCCCCTCCCACTTTCCTATGAGGGTGAGACAAGTTTCTCTGTGAAACCAAATATAAATATATCTGATTCTCTCATTGAGTCAATTCTGATGAGAGTAAGAGTCACCTAATGCTCATCCCACTTCTTTCTTTCCCTCAATTATAATAGGTCTTTTTTACCTCTTCATGAGATGTAATTTTATTTTCCCTCCTTTTTCCTCTTTTTTACAGTACACGTCCCTTTCAATCTTGTTTTTTTTTCATATTATCATGATAAAAACAAATTATACCCACTCTAAGTATACCCAACTCTGATGATTTATCCATACTTGATTCTGGATCACAGTCAGTGTTGGCAGTCTTTGGACAAGGAAGAACACTAGTAGTACCAGATCTTGTAGCCATACTGGAGTGATAACTATCCTCATAGTTCCAGAGCCAGAAAAGAATGCCTGAGATAACAACTCCCAGGCCAGGAGAATAGTAAACACATCTGTCCATGAATCACACCTTATGGAAGAACAGAAACCTTAGTGGTCTAGAGACGGTCTTTAGAGATGTCTTTGAAAAAGTTACACAAAATTCCTGAAGTTTTGGAACAGAGCACCTTCCATTGAAGAAACAGATCTCTACTTGAATAAAGAGTGAAAAAGTCATCAGTTGATAAAATGAGCACACAGCTGAAAAAATTCTGACCATGGAATGATACTTTGGGTGACAAAGATCAAAACACATACTCAGAAAAAACATTGTTAAAGTTTCTACATCCAAAGCCTCCAAGAAAAATTTGAATTAGTTTCAGGTCATACAAGAACTTAAGAATGTATTTTAAAAAATTAAGAGCTAGAGGAAAAATTTGGAAGAGGAATGAAAATGATGCAAGAAAATCTTGTAAAATGAGTCAACAGCTTGGTAGAGAAGAAACACAAATACCCAAGAAAATAACACTTTAAAAAACCAACTGGTCCAAATGGCAAGGAAAGTATACAATAGTGAAGAAAATGATGCTTTCCAAATCAAAACTGATCAAATGGAAAAGGAGAGGTATAAAAGCTAAGTGAAGAAAAATGTTTCTTTAAACATTAGAATCAAGTAACTGGAAGCTCATGACTTTGAGAAATCGGAGAAGAAAGCAAAATCAAAAGAATGAAAAAATGGAAGAAATTAGGAAATATATCATTAGAAAAATAATTGACCTAGAAAATAGATCCAGGGGAGATGGTTTAAAAATTATTGGATTTGTCTCAAAATCATAATCAAAAAACATGACTAGACATCATGAAATTGTCAAGCAAAACTGCCTTGTTATCTTAGAACCAGAGGTTAAAATAGGAATGGAAAGAATGTACTAATTACTTCCTGCAAAAAGATCTTCAAATGAAAAGTCCCAGGAACCCAAGATTTGTCAACTTCCACAGGGTTAATGTGAAATGCTTGGCAGAGATTAGATAACTTACTGGACATGTTTAAGAGGGAATTCCCATCTTCCTTTTGGTTTGCTTAATAAAGAACCTCTAAGATTGTACCTTTAATTTTGATATGTCATGATTCTAATCTGTCAATTTTACAAATGCATTGTTAAAGTGTATTATTCTTTCCTTGCCATTCTTAGCACAATTCAGGAGAAGTATGCCATTATGGTAGGTAGGTCTATTTTTATACATACTTAAATAAGTGAAATTCAGAATGCTATTCTTAGAATATAGAATAAGACAATTTTATAGTTGCAAGGAAATGAGAGATGATACAGCACCTTTCCCTTATATTACAAATAGCAAAAAAAAAAAAAAAAAAAAAAAAAAAAATAGAGAAGTGACTTGGTCAAGATCAGAAAGTATTTTTGAAGAGTTAGAATTTTCCAAAGAGAATCAAAGATGATGAAAAATGTCTTTGGATTACTAAACAAAAGTGGGTTGGCATGTGGGAGATGATTGACTGGGAACCATTACTTTTGCAAAAAAGTCAAAAGTATATTGTGAGGTTAGCTTTTTTCTTTTAATGTTTCATCACTTATCTATAAGACAGTTAATCTAACAGACTGTATGCCTTCTGTCCAAGAAACATGAGCATCCATTAAACAACCTCATCCCAAGCTCTAATTGAAGGAATGTGGCAGGATCACCTATTGCCAGCAGAACCCAACCACCTGTTGGTCTTGCTGGGAGCCAACAATAAATGTTTTGGAAGGCTGAAGCAAAGAGAGGCCACTTGGAGGATATTAGGGGCTAGCAGGGTCAGTTTCCCAACTGATAACTCACATCTGAGCAGCTTCATATTATTTACTGACAGTTGACATGACCAAATTTATTTTGATACAGGATTCTTTCCAAAATGAAAACAAGATAGGCCTTGAATAATAGAACAAGGGATTTGTAAAGTACAGGGTAGGCTCCCTAGAGGGCCTCAATCAGCCAGAGTCAGGACAAGTCAAAGACCTTGGTCTTTAGGGGGAGAAGTATAGGAGGCAGGCAAGCTGCCTTGAGGCTTGCCAAGGATGTCTCCTGAATTCTGGAGTCGGGAGTCTCCAACCTCTCTCCTAGTCCTGCCACCAAGTGACTCTGACTACAGAGTTAATTTATCTACCTACAGTTATCTCACTACCAAAACATTAAGCAAGTACCAATGGTGAGGAGAGCCATTACATCATCTCATCTAAACATCTAATAGGTAATTAGCCTTAAGTGCTTTCTTATCTGACTCAAGCATACCTTTTTCAGAGTTTCAGCTCTCTAGAGGAAATGTCATAGCCTTGGTTATTTTTGTTTTCTGGAATTTATGTAATTTATAATAAAGAAAAATATGCTTAAAGTTGGTGGGGAAGGTATAAAAGGGAAGCTGTAAGAAATGAGTTCAAGATGTGAGCTAGAATATGTCTGGACCCACTCTTCTGGAATCCAGCTCCAGTGAAAATCGAGAGTGTGAATCTGAAATGAATATCAGAGGCCAGGAAAAGAAATGCTTTGCAATCTCCATTTATTAATCTTAAACTAGTGTTACAATAACACTACCTCCAGATGATGTCATATACTTTCTAGGGTTAATGCATAAACCACATTTGATATTTCAGTATCCATCTTAACTATCCATACCAAGATTCTTATCAAAATAGCATTGTTAATTGTATAGGTGCAATGCTCATCAGTACCAAGCAAATTGAAAATAGGGATGATTATCAATACCCTAGTTTTTATTGAACAATCATTAATAGAAACTATCATACCAATGTATTTACCAGAACAAGTCTTAAATAGAATAATTGTTCCTATCACATGCATTCTCCAAGATTATCTCAAGTATACCTTTCTTGTTAGGGAAATGCTGAACCAATGCTTTGAATTGTTTTGATCTGTTTTTCCTTACAGAGAGCAGGTCTCAAGTAATACCTGGACTGAACTATTCCTGTATATGGATTTATTCAATACTCTCATGTATTTCATTCATTGCTTCATTCATCACTTGTTCCAGTTGCTGGCAATTGGTGATCAAACAGAAGAGAAGAGGGGAACATCTCTGACCAGAGAAGAATTTTTGAAATGGGAAAATGACTGAAATAATAAGTTGAAACTCATGAGTTTCTTGTAGTTTTCTCTATGAATTATAAAATCTTGCTTAACCTCAGAGAATAAGGTGCCAATGGTAAATACAGTAAAGAGGATGTAAGAATACAGACAGATCCTGAAGTAACCAATGATAATGATTTTAGGGATGTGGAACAGAACACCTAAGCAGATCTGCCCACTCCTAATACTGAGGCACTAGAAAGGATTCATAATATGGAACTGAAGAACAGGAAGGAGGACTCTTACTTTCAAACCTGATCTAGTTACAGCTTCAACTCTTCCCTATGCCATTATGCACAAAAAATGGGTAGCTCAGAAAGCAGACTTAACAGAGCTTCAGAAAAAGATATTCCATTAGAATTAAAGCAGTTACTGCATGTAATTGAGACACAGGAGTCAGGGAAAGCCAGTGTGCCTACATCAAGCATTCCAGAAATCCTGCGGAGTACTATGAAAGATGTTTGGAGATCAACATAAACACTACCAGCCCAACCCCTCTCCTCTTTATCCCCATTCCTTGTCTCAGAATTTGCCTTTTTTTTCACCTTGGCTGGCTGAAACCCTTTGAATGCTAGGTCAAGAGCCCACTATCTGACTTTCCTATCCAGGTGCAGATAGCCAGATCGAGTATTTAAAATTCTTCATTTACTGAAGAGCCTTCTTACCATGATTGTAAATGCTCCAAACCTAATCCCCAGAAAGCTCTCTGAAAAACCTGGAAAATCCTCCATGAGCTCAAGCACAGTGAAAAGTACTGTGTCCATATTACTATGTCCTGGCAAGATCTGCTGCAAATGACTTTGCTATATTCAGCAACACTATGATCCAGGACTACTTTGAAGGACTTACAATGAAAAATGCTGCCCATACCCAGAGAAAGAACTGATTGTGTACAGATTGAAGCAGACCTTTTGTTTTTACTTTTTTTTCTTGAGGCTTTTTTTTTTTCCTGGGGGTTTGGGGAGGATTTGTTTTCTTCATGACTTTTATGGAAATATTTCCAAAACTTGACATGCTTCTTCCCAATGAGGGGGAAGGAGTAAGAGAATCTGGAATTAAAAGTTTTAAAAACAAATGTAAAAATCGTTTTATGTGTTGGGGATTATAATTTTAAACCATAAAAAAGGGAATCTTGGAAATAACAGATCTCTAAATAACAAGTTTTGATAACTTGATCAAAAATACCTACTTTAAAAATATAAGTACCTTGTTTATCTAAAGCCCTATGCTAGTATTAGTCCCTAACCTCAAGAAGCTTTCTGTAGAAAAGAACATGTAATATGGACTTAGATTAGTAACTAAAAATCACATAAAGAGGTAGAGGGTACTACAGTTTATGGTAATCAGGAAAGGTGATAGCCCCTCAGTTGTTCTTTTAAGTGAAGATAAAGATTTTTTTTCCTTTGGTAAATTGAATTTTACTTTTTTCACTTCTTAAAAATCTATCTTTTCTTCCTTAGCTCTCTATATCCACTGAGAGTAAAAGAAAAATAAACCCCTTGTTAGAAACCCATTCAATAAACATTTTCATATTATACTTCATATGATTTTCAACTTATTTCTTCAGAGACTGGCAGCTATGTGCATCCTTATAGAAAGAACAGTGCTGTAAATATTTTAAAGCAATACATCACAGTAAAATATAAATGGAGACATAAATTAAATATTAATCTTCAAATGATTATGAAAGTCCTTGGGGAGGGGGGAGGAATGAGGAAACTGAGACAAACAGAAGTAACATGACTTGTCACACCAGAAAATCCTAAGAGGACATTGAACTCAGGCTTATCTGACACTGAGTCAGGAGCTCAATCTGCCCTTTCACAGCTCTTATACCTAATACAAAATAGATAAAAAGAGCCATTCCTTAATAAAGAAATGATCAAAGAATGTAAGTTTGTAGATTTATATGTAGAAGATATTCAAAATGAAACTCTTAAGGTTTTACCTCACACCCCTCAGATTGTCAGAAAAATGACAATTGTTGAAAGCTTTGTGGGAAGGCTGGCATTCCAATGAGCTTTGGGTGAAATTGTAACTTTTAATCATTCTAAAAAACTATGTGGAGTTATATGAAAGTCACTAAATTAAATCTACCCTTTGACCTCAAGGAGGCCTACTGGATGAAAAATTTCTAAATGATACAAAATTATTTATGAAACTATTGTTGCTTTTTGTGTGCTATATAAAATTATTATATTATTTCCCTCTAATCTATATAAATCATCAGAAAGCAATTATGATAAAAAAGATTTTGCTTAATTGTGACAGTAGTAACTTCTATTTACTTATTTTCGAAATAAGTTTTGTAAAAATATAAATCATTATTTCCTAAAATGATTTTTACATTCTAAAGTGATTTTTTATGTTATTTTTTAAAGGAAAATTCTTCCTCTTATGCTGAGACTTACTATTGCAGGGAAAACTGCCATAGCTCATAGCTATGTGATTGGAAGCAAGGTTGGATATTTTTAGAATTGTTAAATTTTCCTTAATCCTGATGAGTTTTCTTAAAAAGCTTTTCATGTTTTCATGTGCTTTCTTTGTTTTGTTTCGTTCCCCTTCTGTTATTTTTTTTTGTTTCATTTTTTATACTTCTGAGAACCCTCACAATTGTATTTTACAGTTATTTTGTAATAGTATCCCTCTTTTTTTTTTGCCCTGACTTTTTCATATTGTATTTCTTTTTGCATAGTAGATATCTAAAATCTTTCTCTCTACCTTTTAAAATTTGCTAGTATGAAAAATATTCAAAGTTAAGTTTCCAGAAGATGTTATAAGTTTCAAGGTCATGTAAGATAAACACACAATCTGGACCAATTAGCTTTCAGAAGAAGGAACTAGTTTTGCTGCAAAGTCCTGATAAAGGAGGCTAGCCTAGTCTAGAAAATGGCTTAAACGACCCACTATCAATGGCCTGAAGAAGGCTTTTCTTCTTTAAATAGTAACTGACTGACATTCTATCACTTTTTTGGTTTCTTGAATTCTTTAAAGCCCAAAAGAAATGCCTTGCCATCCAAGAAGTCTTCCTTCAACACTGAAGTTGGTGATGAATTTTTATGATTTTTTCTTTATTCTTCCTTTCTCTCCTTCCATCAATCTCTTCTTTGCATTTTTTCTTCCTTTCCCTCCTCTTCTCCATTTATCTATATACACATACACATATATGCCTTATAATTATCTATAAAAGTTCTACATTCTCAACAGATGATAGATTCCTTGTGGGTCAGAATCCATGTTATATTATTAAATATTTTATGCTTCCTAAAACTTAACCTGTTGATCCATGCAGAATAGGTATTTAATAAAGGTTTGTTGAATTAATCCTGGTTTGACTATTAAGTACTAATAAATTTTCTTCACTTTCTGAGTTTTCAATCATATGAAAAGAGTTTACATAACTTTTATTTTTGTCCTCCCCAAAATATCTTTCACTGAGGAAATTAAGTAGAAATATGTTGCTATTAAAAAGACTTTTGAAAGACTATTAAAAAGACTTGTGTAATACTATGCTGAAAACTTTAAAGAACTATTGAATTTAAATAAACAAGTAGGAGGGAAGATATTTTCCATGCATTGTTTTAGTTGCAAACTTACTGAATTATTGACCATACACTGAGTGATGTGTTGTGATTTTCTGGGATTTTGCATTGAATTCTATTACCAAATAAAAAAAAGTGCTCCTATTTATATTATTTTCTATTTTATTATAATTCCTTAATTCATGAACACTGTACTTGGATTTCTTTCCTAGTCAATTTTAAAGCAAAATTTTTCAAATTTTGTTTTTTCAAAAGCAAAATTATATAATTGGCAATCTCTTTTTTATTCTTGCCTGAAAGCATCCTGAACTTTTATGTATGTCTGAATCCCTCTTCATATTTTTCTGGGCATTTTTTTCTAAATTATTAACGTGTGTATTAAGAGTCATTGGAAGTTTAATACTCAGTTTATAGACTAGTAAATTCAAATATTTGCTCTTATTGTGTATTTATTTCTTCATTCTATATGGTAGCCTTTAATGAGATATAGTTTTCTTCCTTATCTCTTTTTATTAGATTTATCTTTGCTTTCACTTGATCTGAGATCAGGATTGCTACCCCTGCTTTTCTTTTTTAAATTTTACCTGAAGCATAATAGATTCTGCTCTAGTTCTTTACCTTCACTCTCTATATATCACTATGCTTTAAATGTAAGTTGTAAACAACATATTGTAGGATTCTGTCTTTTAATGCAGTAATAAGAAAAATATTGAATTAATAAAACTAAGAGTTGGTTTTATGAAAAAAATAGATAAACCTTTAATTTGTTTAATTAATGTGATTAGAAAAAGGAAAGAATAAAATCAAATATTTAGCCTCAAAAGTGAAAAGGAAGAACTTTCCACCAATGAAGAGGAAATTAGAGAAATAATTAGGAGTTATTTTGCCCAATTATATGCCAATAAATTTGATAATCTAAAAGAAATGGAAGAATATCTACAAAAATCTTCAAAAATATAGATTGCCAGAAGAATAAATAAATTGTTTAAATAGTACCATTTTAGAAAAAGAAATAGAACAAACTATTAAGCAACTCTCCAAATAAAAATCCTCTAGATCTTTGACAACAGACTGAGGCTCCTGAAGACACTTGCAAGACCAGGTTAAGGCTGCACTGAGCTCTGATCATAGAGATGAGAATCAATCTGGATATTAATGCCAGTTCTAGACCTACTATAATGGAAACACTCCCAAGTGTTTAGATGACATCAAGCCCTGTTTATACCATTGAGGGCATTGGGAGTGGGGAGGGAAATGATTCTTACTACCCAAGTTGTTGATAACACCAGTTCCATTCCTGAAGACCAAATCCAGGGTATTTCTGAAACCATGTTTGTCCATGGTAGAGGAAGGATTCTTTCCATCTGAACAATTTTCAGCTTGGACAGTATATGAGTGTTAATAATACATTTTCTTTAGTTAGTTTCTCACCGATCCCAAATGGTTGGCTTTACATTGAAAGAGCAAAATGTTCTTCTCCAGCACAACTGCTGACTATATCAAAATGGTTCACTAGTTAAAGACAAGGGCACTATTTCAGGTCTTCACACCCTTCCCCAGACTTTCCTGTATGCTTTCATTCAGAACCTTCACCTTTGTGTCTCATCTGAATTGACTACATACCTGCTTGATATCCTCAACCACAGGAGGAAAAACTTTTAGACAAAAGCCATTAGGGGAAGAAAAAGTAACTATAGATGAAACACTTTGTTTTTTTAAACAGGATTCAAGAGAAGAAAATTTTATTTATATTTATATTACATGCATTTTTAAAAAGACATTTCTATGTGAATCATATTGGGAGAAAACAAAAAGGAAAAATCATGAGAGAGAAAATAACTGGGAGAAAAAGGGGAAAAAAGTGAACATAGAATGTGTTGGCTTACATTCAGTTCCCATAATTTTCCCTCTGGATCAGATGGTGTTTTCTGTTCAGAGTTTATTGGGATGGCCTTACCTCACTGAACAACTAAGAAGAATCAAGACTTTTTATAGTTGATCATAACACAATCTTATTGTTACTATGTACAATGTATTCTTGTTTTTGCTTGTTTAGCTCAGCATCAGTTTGTGTAAATCTTTTCAGGTCTTTTAAAAATCAACTTATTCCTCATTTTTTATAAAATAACAATATTCTGTTAGTGTCATATACCATAATTTATTCAACCATTACCTAATTGAGAGAATCCACTCATTTTCCAATTTTTTGACAATACAAAAAGAGTTGCAACAAGCCTTGTTGTATATATCAATTCTTTTCCCTCTTTTATGATTTCCTTGGAATATAGAGTTAGTACTGGCCCTGCTGAATCAAAGAATAGGCACAATTTTACAGCCCATTGGGCATAGTTTGAAATTGATGTCCAAAATGGTTGCATCATTAACAACTCCACCAGCAATGCATTAGTGTCCCAGTTTTCTCACATCCCTTCCAAGATTTATCATAAACTTTTCCTGTCATTTTAGTCAATCTGAAAAGTATGAGTTGATATCTCAGAGCTGTTTTAATTAGTATTTCTTTACTCAATAGTGCATTTTTAATCATATAACTATAGGTGGCTTTACTTTCATCACCTGAATATTGTCTGTTTAATTTTTTTTTGATCATCTATTGATTTGGGAATGACTTGTATTCTTATAAACTTGACACACTTTTTCTATATTTTAGAAATGAGGCTTTTATCAGCAACATTGACTATAAAAAAAAATCTCCCTTTATACTCCCCCTTTAATATTTTTTGCTTTGTTTTTAGTTGTGCAAAACCTTTTTTAATTTAATATAATCCAAGTTGTCCATTTTGCATTTCATAAAATTCTATAATGCTTCTTTGGTCATAAATTCCTCCCTTTTCTAGAAATCTGGCAGTTAACCTATCCCTTACTCTCCTAATTTGCTCATGGAATCATTCATTACACCCGAATCATGTACCCATTTTGACCTTATTTTGATGTGAGATGTAGGTGTATGCAGATTTTATGATTTATTGTTTTCTATTTTCCCAACAATTTTTGTGAATTATGAGTTCTTATTGCAGAACCTGGAGTTTTGGAGGTTCATCAAATACTAGATTACAATAGCCATTGATTATTGTGTCTTGTGTATATAACTTTTCCACTGACCCACCACTCTATTTCTTAGTCAGTACCAAATGGGTTTGATGACTGCTGCTTTATAATAGAGTTTAAGATCTGGTCCTTTTTAGACCATCAGCCTTTATTTTGTTGCTGTTTTGTTGTTGTTTTTTATTAATTCCCTTGATATTCTTGACCTTTTGTTCTTCTAGGTGAATTTTGTTATTGTTCCTTCTAGCTTATATCATAAATATTGGCAATTTGATTAGCATGACACTGAATAAGTAAGCCCAAGTTGTGTAGAATTGTCATTTTTATTATATTAGCTATATTATATTAGGCTGATGAACTCATGAGCAATTAAACATTTTTCCAATTGTTTAGATCTGAATTTATTTGTATAAAAAGTGTTTTGGGTTGTGTTCATAGAGGTCCTGGGTTTTTCTTGTCAGTTACACTTCCAAATATTTTATTTTCTTTACACATATTGTAAATAGACTTTCTCTTGCTCCTCTTGCTGCTGGGATTTCTTAGTAATATATAGAAATGCTGGTGATTTTTATGGGTTTATTTTATAACCTGAAATTTTACTAAAGCAGTTAATTGTTTCCAGGAGGTTTTTGGATGATTCCCTAGAGTTCTCTAAATCATATCGCCATCATATCAACTACAAAGAATCATACTTTTATCTCCTCATTGCATAGACTAATTCCTTTAATTTTTTTTTTCTTTTCTTATGGCTAAAGCCAACATTTCTAGTACAAAATTGAACAATAGTGGTGATAGTGGACATCCTTATTTTATCCCTGATCTTAATGGGAATTCCTCTAGCTTTTCCTCACTACAAATAATGCTTGCTGGTGGTTTTAGATAGATGCTGCATGATTTTATGAAAAAACTCTATTCTTCCCTACTTTCTGTAATGTTTTTAATAGGAATGGGTACTGTATTTTAGCTTTTTCTGCATCTATTAAGATTATAATGTGATTTCTCTTAGTTTTGTTATTGACATTGATATGGTAATAATTCTCCTGATATTGAAACAGCCCTGCATTTTTGGTATAAATCCCACTGGGTCATAATGTATGATGAATTCTTGTAATCTTTTTGTTATTATTTTAGTTATAATTTTTGCATTGATATTCATCAAGGAATATTTTGACTCTTCCTGCTTGAGGTATCAGTACTATGTTTGTATCACAAAAGGAATTTGGCAGAACTACTTCTTGTCTTATTTTTTCAAATAATTTAGACAGAATTGGAATTCATTGTTCTTTAAATATTTGATATAATTCACTTGTAAATCAGTCTGGACCCAGAGATTTTTTCTTAGGGACTTCAGTGATAGCTTGTTCAATTTTGTTTTTTCTAAAATGGGCCTATTTAAATAATGTATTTGCTTCTCTCTTAATTTGGGCAATTGATGTTTTTGTAGATATTCATTCATTTCAATTACATTGTCAAATATGTTGACACACAGTTGGGCAAAATACTTCCTAATTATTGCTTTATTCTTTTTCACTGATGGTAAATTTGGCCTTTTTATTTTTGATACCAGTAATTTGGATTTGCATTTTTATAATCAAATTAACCAAATATTTATCTATTTTTTTTCATAAAACCAACTCAGTTTTATTAAATACTTCAATATTTTTCTTACTTTAATTTTTATTTATCCCTTTTTGGTTTCAGAATTTCTATTTTGGTATTTAATGCTGGATTTTTTGTTTATTCTTTTTATAACTTTTATAGTTGCATGCCCAATGTATCAATCTCCTTTTTTTCTATTTTACTCATATATCTATTGAGAGATATAAAATTTCCCCTAAGAACTGTTTTGGCAGCATCCAATAAGTTTTTGTATGTTGTTTCATTATTGTCATTCTCTTGGATGAAATTATTGGCTGATTCTATCACTAGTTGTTTGACTCACTTATTCTTTAGAATTAGATTACTGAATTTCCTTGGATTTAAATCTATACTTCCCTGGCATTTTAGTGAATGTAATTTTTATTGCATCATGGTCTGAAAAGAAAACATGTGTATTTCTTTTTTGTCTTTATTCAGTTTTCTCCAGAGGGCTATCATATTTAAGTTTCCTAATAATCTATTATCCTTCTTGGCTTCTTTCTTGTTTATTTTTGTGTTTAGATTCATCTAATTCTAAGAAAGGGTTATTGAGATCTCCCATTAGTATAGTTTAGCTGTCTGTTTTCTTTGACATTTTTTTCTCTAAGAATTTGAATGCTCTATTACTTAGTGTATACACATTTAATGTTGATAGTCAATTGTACCTCTTAACAAGATGTAGCTTCTTTCCTCATTTGTTTTAAATAGATCTATTTTTACTTTTGTTTTATCTGAGAACAATGTTGTTACCCCTGCTTTTTTGTGCCTTCCCTGAAGCATCATAAGTTTGGCACCAGCCTTTTAGCCTTACTCTGTATGTATTTCTCTGTTTCAAATGTGTTTCTTGCAAACAACAATAGGATTCTGTTTTTTAATTCACTCTGCTGTTTGTTTCCATTTTATGGGAAAGTTCATTCCATTCACATTCACAGTTATGATTACCAGTTCTATATTTCCCTCATCATATATATATACATACATATATATATTTTTTTTTTCTTGGACTATCTAAATAATATATGTATATATTCTCTTTTAGTGTTTTGTTTCTAACCCACCCTACCTTCAACCTGGTTTCCCTTCTTTCTCCCCTTCTCCCTTCTCTTAACCCTTTGTTTTAAGGTTTCTGCCCTTTCTTCTTTCCACCTCTTTCTTTTCTTTATTATTTCTCCTTCTACTTCCTTCTAGGGTAAGATAAATTTCTATGCTTAAGTGAATGAATATGTTGTTCCCTCTTTGAGCTAAAACTGAGAAGATTAAGCTACAGACAATGTTCATACATCTCCTTTCTTTTCCTCCATTGTAATAAGTCTTTTGGGCTTCTTCATGTGATCTAATCTTGTATTAAAAGAGGTATTGACCTCTTTTCTCTTCCTCCAGGACCATTCTTTTTTCACCTCTTAATGTATTTTTCTTTAATATTATCTCATCAGAGCTAATTTGTAACCATACCCTTTGGCTACACAGGCCTCCTCTAACTGCTACCTTAAAAGTTACAATATCATTTTCCTTTGTAGGAAGTATAGTGTTTAATCTTTAAATCATATGTTTGTGTTTTTTTCTTTCTTTCCTCTTTATCTTTCTATACTCCTCTTGTGTCTGATATTTGTAGATCAAATTTACTGTTTAGTTCTGGTCTTTTCAATAAACATGATTGAAAGTGTCATACTTCATTGAAGATCCATCTCCTCCTCTAAAAGATGATTCTATTCTAGCTAGGTAGTTGATTCTTGACTGTAATCCAGGGTCCATTGCCTTACACAACATGGCATTCCAGGCTTACTGGTCTTTTAATGTAGAAGCTATCAAATTCTAGGTAATCTTGTCTGTTTGTAATTCTGAAGTTTTGTGATGATCTCTTGGATGAAATTATTGGCTGATTCTATCACTAGTTGTTTGACTCACTTATTCTTTAGAATTAGATTACTGAATTTCCTTGGATTTAAATCTATACTTCCCTGGCATTTTAGTGAATGTAATTTTTATTGCATCATGGTCTGAAAAGAAAACATGTGTATTTCTTTTTTGTCTTTATTCAGTTTTCTCCAGAGGGCTATCATATTTAAGTTTCCTAATAATCTATTATCCTTCTTGGCTTCTTTCTTGTTTATTTTTGTGTTTAGATTCATCTAATTCTAAGAAAGGGTTATTGAGATCTCCCATTAGTATAGTTTAGCTGTCTGTTTTCTTTGACATTTTTTTCTCTAAGAATTTGAATGCTCTATTACTTAGTGTATACACATTTAATGTTGATAGTCAATTGTACCTCTTAACAAGATGTAGCTTCTTTCCTCATTTGTTTTAAATAGATCTATTTTTACTTTTGTTTTATCTGAGAACAATGTTGTTACCCCTGCTTTTTTGTGCCTTCCCTGAAGCATCATAAGTTTGGCACCAGCCTTTTAGCCTTACTCTGTATGTATTTCTCTGTTTCAAATGTGTTTCTTGCAAACAACAATAGGATTCTGTTTTTTAATTCACTCTGCTGTTTGTTTCCATTTTATGGGAAAGTTCATTCCATTCACATTCACAGTTATGATTACCAGTTCTATATTTCCCTCATCATATATATATACATACATATATATATTTTTTTTTTCTTGGACTATCTAAATAATATATGTATATATTCTCTTTTAGTGTTTTGTTTCTAACCCACCCTACCTTCAACCTGGTTTCCCTTCTTTCTCCCCTTCTCCCTTCTCTTAACCCTTTGTTTTAAGGTTTCTGCCCTTTCTTCTTTCCACCTCTTTCTTTTCTTTATTATTTCTCCTTCTACTTCCTTCTAGGGTAAGATAAATTTCTATGCTTAAGTGAATGAATATGTTGTTCCCTCTTTGAGCTAAAACTGAGAAGATTAAGCTACAGACAATGTTCATACATCTCCTTTCTTTTCCTCCATTGTAATAAGTCTTTTGGGCTTCTTCATGTGATCTAATCTTGTATTAAAAGAGGTATTGACCTCTTTTCTCTTCCTCCAGGACCATTCTTTTTTCACCTCTTAATGTATTTTTCTTTAATATTATCTCATCAGAGCTAATTTGTAACCATACCCTTTGGCTACACAGGCCTCCTCTAACTGCTACCTTAAAAGTTACAATATCATTTTCCTTTGTAGGAAGTATAGTGTTTAATCTTTAAATCATATGTTTGTGTTTTTTTCTTTCTTTCCTCTTTATCTTTCTATACTCCTCTTGTGTCTGATATTTGTAGATCAAATTTACTGTTTAGTTCTGGTCTTTTCAATAAACATGATTGAAAGTGTCATACTTCATTGAAGATCCATCTCCTCCTCTAAAAGATGATTCTATTCTAGCTAGGTAGTTGATTCTTGACTGTAATCCAGGGTCCATTGCCTTACACAACATGGCATTCCAGGCTTACTGGTCTTTTAATGTAGAAGCTATCAAATTCTAGGTAATCTTGTCTGTTTGTAATTCTGAAGTTTTGTGATGATGTTTTTGTTGAATTTTTCTTTTGGGATCTCTTTCAGGAGGTGGTGATGGATTCTTTCATTGACTATTTTCCCCTCTTGTTCTAGTATATCAGAGCATACTATGTTTTGATGATGTTTTGAAGAATACAGTTCAATCTCTTTTCAGGTCCTGGCCTTCAGAGCAGTATGTTTTGATGATATTTTGAAGAATACAGTTCAATCTCTTTTCAGGTCCTGGCCTTCAGGTAGTCTGAGAATTTTCAAATTGTCTCTAGGGTCTGTTTTTCAGCTCAGTTTTTTTCTAATGAGGTATTTTATATTTTCTTCCACATTTTTGATTTTTTTTTAATTTGAGTGATTCTTGATATCTCATGAAGTTATTAACTTCCATTTATCAAGTTTTAGTTTTAAATGTAAATTTTTCTTCAGTTAGCTTTTCTATTTCCCTTTCCATTTGTTTTAGTGTCTTTTTTTTTTTGAATTTGTCAACTTGTATTTTTTTAAGAATTTTTTTTTTTTTACTTTTTAAGCATTGACTATCTCTTTTATACCTCTAATTTATTTTGTCAATTTGCGCTCTACCTCTCATTTCATTTTTAAAAAATCCTCTGTGAACTCTTCCAAAAGGCTCTTTGGGCTTGAGACCAATTCATAATTCACTCTGCAGTTTTACATATGGGTATTTTTTCCTGTTTTGACTTGGTGTTTTGGTTTTCCCTATCAACATATTAGCTTTGTTATGGCTAAGGTTCTTTTCTGTTTCTTACTTATTTTCTTTCTATCTTTTTGCTATTATGTGACTTTGTAAAAATAGCTTTTTATTTTCAAAATAGATACAAAGATAGTTTTCATCATTTTTCCAGAAACTTGTATTCCAAATTTTTCCCTCTGTTATGTACATCTGCATCCCCTGGACAGCAAGTAATCCAATTTGAGTTAAACATGTATGATTCTTCTATACAAATATCCACATTTATCATGCTGCACAAGAAAAATTATATCAAAAAGGGAAAAAATGAGAAAGAAAAAAAAAAGCAAGCAAGCAAACAAAACCAAAAACGGTGAAAAGATTATGTTGTGGTTTACATTCAGTCTCCACAGTCCTCTTTATGGATGCAAATTACTCTCTCCATCACAAGTCTATTGAAATTGACCTTAATCACTTCATTGTACATAGAGTTGATCATCACATAATCTTGTTGTATACTATGTTCTTACTTAGCATCAGTCTCTCCACACTTTTCTGAAATCATCCTGCTGATCATTTCTTACAGAACAATAATATTACATAATATTCATATAGTATAATTTATTCAACCATTCTCCATCTGATGGGCATCCACTCATTTTCCAGTTCCTTGCCACTACAAAAAGGGCTGCCCAAACATTTTTACAAATATAGGTCCTTTCCGCCTTTTTTATGATCTCTCTCTTTCTCTCTCTCTTTTTGATCTTTTTATGATCTACAGCCCTTATAAAGACACTGCTGGATTGAAGAGTATGTTCACTTTGATAGCCCATGGGGTATAGTTCCAAAATTGTTCTCCACATGTATATTGGATCAGTTCACAGCTCCATCAACAATGTATTAGTATTCTAGTTTTCCCATATCCACTCAAGCATTTATCAATATTTTTTCCTGTCATCTTAGTCCATCCAAGAGGTATTTAATGATTTCACAGTTGTCTCAATTTGCATTTCTCTAATCAAAAGTGATTTAAAGCTTTTTTTTCATATGACAAAAAATGGTATTAATTTCTTCACCTGAAAATTGTATGTTCATATCCTTTATCCATTTATTAATTGGAGACTGGCTTGTATTCTTACAAATTTGAGTCAATTCTCCCTGTACTTTAAAAATGAGGCCTTTATCAGAACCTTTGAATGTAAAAAATTTTCCCCAGGTTTCTGTTTCCCTTCTAATTTTGGCTGCATTGGTTTTATTTGTACAAAAATTTTTAAATTAAACATAATATGTAGTCAAACAGTGATGTATTTTATTAAGAGCATACCATTAGATTCCCTGCATGAAGCTTCTATACCTGGAGACCCCTCTCCCACATCCTCCCCTGACCAATTGAGAAAGACATTTCCTGAAGTACATCCCAGATATCTTCCCAATTAGTTTATAGTTGAATTCTAGTTGAATTCTGAGGTTTTTAATAGCTCTAAACTACTAGTCCTACTTCTCCTATGACAAGTTGAATGTTTTCTGCTTAGCAGAGTATTAACCAACTTTTTCCTTCTCATTTCATATGCTTTGGAGCAGATGGTACAGGTGGCTGTAGTCATATACATTATCCCAAGAAGGCAAAGGACAGAGGGGCTAGATTTCTCTATATGAATTCTTGATTCCTGACCTACTTTATATCATCACTGTCCTAGTTCATCTCCAATATGTAGTTGGTATTCTAATATCTAGCTCTGTTTGGAGGAATATTCCAACTCACATTTATGTGACTAGACCTATACCAGTGAAGTGCAAAAGACAACTTAATAATAATAGGTCTTCTTTACCTCTTCATGAGATGTAATTTTATTTTCCCTCCTTTTTCTTCTTTTTTACAATACAAGTCCCTTTCTACCTTGTTTTTTTTTTATGTTTTTTTATCGATATTGTCAGTATATAGATGAGGAGGAATCAAATAAAAATATCAGTTTGAATCATTTGTTCAAAGTGTAAGTAATGACCTACATTATAAAATTCCCAACTCCCTGAATATATTTTTCATATCAGCCTACCCAAATTCTATATACATCCTGTCTCAAGTCCCTTCTACTCTCATTAATCTTCTGTATACTAGCATCTATTTAGATATCTATTTTTAAAAGTGAATAGATGTAATTATTTTGCAAAATCAATAAGAAAAATGCACATATATATATACATATGCATATGTATATATGTTAATTGGTGGTGGTATTGATGAAGTCAGGGTATCAATTCCTAGTTTGAAATAAACATGTGACAAATTCACAATGGCCATTTTCTTTTCCAGAAGGGAGCTTTTTTTAAGAGAGGAGCTTACAGACAAAATGGAGGGATAAAATAGTCATGAGAAGTGATAAATATGAAATAGATTTGGGAGAGCAATAGGTTATCAAGGAAAGGAGTTTGATAGAATCCATTAAAGGCAACAGATTAAATCCACAGAACACTAACAAGAGTTGGTTCTAGTAAGGAGAAAGATGCCATTAAATGGAAACATTATGAAGAGGGAGAGGCAGATAGACAGAGAGGCAGATAGACAGAGATACAGAAACAGAGAGAGATAGAGACAGAGAGAGAATGAGAGATAGGAGAATGAGAGAAAGAGGAGATATCAAATAACAATCTTGTTGTATTACCATCAGCGGGGTTTTCTCCCTGTGGGGCCAGTTTTGGACTACTCCAGAATTTAGAGGACTCCCAGGCAACTAAAAGAAAACAAAAACATTCAAAATTATTTCAATGCTGTCAAGTGATAGGTTTTATATTGGTAAATCTGGAGAGCTTCATCACCAAAGAGTTGGGTACTGGATTAAGCATTGAATCTATGTTAATCATTAAAATGAAAGATAAACTGAAAAGGTCAAGGGCAGAGCACTGGAACATTCTTGACTGGGCAAAATCTTTCATACTTGTATTAATTCCAATTAATTCACATTTTTTTGATAATTCATCTCATTTTGAATTTGTGTAATTGCATATTCCTATCAAGTTTACTTCTCTCTCTCTTTCTGAAATATTTCAAGAGATAGTGAAAATAATCTTGCTAAAATCTAGATATACTATGTTTGTGGAGGCTCCTGAAATACCAATCTGGTAACTGGCAAAAGATGACATGAAGTTAGAATGACAATGAATAGTTCTTAATGGATTTACACCGGCTCCAAGTGTTATTATCTTCTTGATATGGACATAATCCACTATTCTGATCATTTATTCTGTGGCAGTTCTTTATTTTTCTTCTAGGTATTAAAGTTACTAGTTATAGTCATAGAATTGACTTCTTATTTCTTTTCAGAAAATCAGGAGCATGCTAGCCCAGAGATTGAAATTCTGTTTAGCTCAGGAGACAAATTCCATTTCCATAGGTCTTGAGATGGATGAGTTGATTCTAAATTCACATCAGTATTTGAAGAATTAGGGATTTCATTCCTGAAAATCACCTTTCCATGACTGAAGAATGTAATTACCATCTATCTTATAATTTGGCAAATGGTCTTCGAGGAATTGCTGTAAATTATATTCATTTAAAATCTAGAATCTCTTCAAGAACGGACCCCAAAATTTTAAAACTCCTTGAAGGAGAAAATCTTCAACTCTGCCTCAGTGAGGGACCCTGCCCAAGGGAAACAAGACCATTTCATTCTGTTATCTGGCAAAAAGGAATTCCAGTCCTTTTGAATTGAAGAAACTCATTGAATTCTATTCAAATTCCAGCTCAAGCTGAAACCCAGCAAGCAGATGAGGCAACTTGGGACTCTACCCACAAGCTCCTTTCAGCTTGTAGCCAAAGTTCCTATTATAAAAGAGACAAACTAAAATCCTCTTTTCAGAGGTTCCAAACATGCCATGCTATGTCATGCTATGCTACTCCATGTTATGCCAAGGAAACCTCTGCCCTCTGGAATACTATTCTCTTCCAGTGTTATCCTCTCTTTATCCTCACCTATCTCCCTAATGAGACCTTCCAACATTACTTCCCAATCCCTATAATAAATCTTTTATCAATCTAGGTTTTGGGGTCTGTAAATTCCTTTACAGAGAATCTCTGCACTGCCTGAAGGGAGTTCCCCAAAACTCCTTATTCTTGAGCCAAACCCCAAAGGGTGTAGGGAAGTTGAACCTCTCATTTGGTTCCCTGAACCCCAAACCTGCCACTAAACCTTATCATTTAATTTCTCTGACCACCAGAAACCCTAATCTCATTTTGGTTCCCTAAATCTAGACCTTATCATTTGGTTCCCTACTAAAGGGAACCCCAAAACCTAACCTCATCACTCTGAGTGGCCTTTTCTGATGCTAATAACGATTAACAAATCATGAAGACATCATTAAGAAATGATTTACAACTTCCCTCTGATGACAGTTTCCAATTAGTCCTGAATATATCTAATTTGTATATAATTATTTACACGTTCCCCATCTCATTAAACGAGAGAGAAAAGGGACTATATTTTGCCTTCTTTGTATCTTTGTCACTTAGCATAATATCTGGCACATAGTAAGGTGGTTTAGTTAATAAATGCTTAGTGGCTGGTTCACTGCAGGGAAATTTCCAGTGATTATTGATTTTTTTTTTGTTTTTTTGTTTTTTTAAAGGAGCAAATGTTCTGAACAAATATCTTCTGTGCAAGTGCCAGAATTTTTCTGCCTCCTTTACTAAATATGTAATTTATTTCACATTAATAAGAACAAACTTTTAAAAATTCTTAATTACTTCTGGTGGGATTGAAATGCTTCTTCAGCTTAAATTTATATACTGCTTTGAAGTTTACAAAGTATTTTCCTTACAACAAACACCATTTTGCAGATGCGAAAACTGAAGCTGAGAGGTAAAGTAAAATAAACATCTCACCTAAGTAACCATTAAACCTGGATTAAAACAGGCTTCTAATTCCAATACTGCTTTGTGACAAAATTCTACCTGATTGCAAACAACTTCATTCATTTCGACTGCATACTTTCCTAATCTAAAATAAAGTAATGGCAAATGTTAGATTAGAGTTGGTGACCTCGAGAGGGAATGCCTGGGGCAGCAGCAGAATATGAAATGCCCAAGAAAGCTACAAAAGAATTAGATATCAAAGACAAACTGAAAAAAAAAAAAGTTACCTGAAGTCAAAAGAGAAGGGGTGGGATTTATTTACAGAGCCATAGACTCTTAGATCTAGATGTAATCTTAGAGACTATTTAGTCCAATCCCATCATTTTCCAAATAAGAATGAAGCTCCAATATAGAAAAGTGATTTATACATATATGGGTCAGTGATAAATCTATTATTCAAAATCTGATTTCCTAAATCCAACTTCAGAGTTCTTTCCTTTGTGCCAGCGTTTTCCAAAACAAATTATACTATAGAAAGGTAAAATACTTAAATGTTTTATGATGGAACTTCAGTAAATGTTAATATGCCTTTCTGTACAAGAAACCAATTAGACCACTGATCACTGTATCTTCCACAATCTTATAAACAAGATGCATCTATTGGGGAAAGGATATATAACCTTGTGAAAGAACAACATCATAGAAGGGAAGAGAAGAGGGGCAGGAGGAGTTAGTTTATCCCCCTCTCAAATGTGAAAGCTCAGGATAGGTTAATGATGACATATAAAACTATCTTATACAGTTTCCTATTCATCCCCTCCCCTACAACCTATTCTTGGATTTCATGGCCCTTATGCTATGAGAATAAAAGATGCAGCTCTGGGTATTCATGCTCTCATTCAGCCAAATTATAGGTTAAATAGGCTCTCTGTTTTACCCTGTTAATCTAATATCCATTCACAAATTGCTTCTATAAAAACAAAAGAGATGCAACTTCAATTCAACTAACTTTTAAAACACAATTATTCTAGTAGTCACTTCAACACCACTTAAACACACTTGTGCAATAAAATATTCTAGGGGTGAAGAATGATAAAATGAAAAATGACAAAATTCCTAAATTAACGTACAAATCTATTCAGAGGAAAAGACATACATAAATAATCATAATCCAAGAGATATAGTAATCAGGGAAGTCAAATATATAAGAATGAATTTAGACTTGGGGCAATGACTGAGATCAGGAAAATTCATGCAAGAGACAGAATTTGTTTAGGGGTAGGGGAAATGGAATATCTATGAATATTCAGAGAGGTTAATAAAAGGGTACAACAAAATAAGAGATAGTACAATATTTCACTATTTGGTGATGCAAAACATATACAAAAAAGAAAAGCTTTATAAGAAAATGGTAAATAGAATTAAGAATAATTTAATAATTGTAAAAATATTCACTGTTACCTCCATTCATACCTTTGAGTATAGAAATTGTGTTGCTGTCATTAGAGATAGGAATAACTTTTTCTTGAAAAATAACATTAAAAATCACTTTAAGATTTAAAAAATCACTTTAAGATTTAAAAATCACTTTAGAATACAAAGAATTTACATTTTTTAAAAAAGCCATTTCCATGGCACAATTAAGCAAAATCATTGTAATGATAATCACTTTCTGATTATTAATATACAAAGAAGTAATTCCCTCATTTTACTTTTAAATACAATCTTTTCATTTGTTTTTAATCTTTGACTTTAATCATTTTTCCCCAACATAATAATTTTGATAACTATATTTTAAGAATAGGAAATAAAAATGTACTCATTAATAGAGAAAAATATTTTTAAACCAGAGAAAAAGAACTAAAAGACAGAGAGAATGAGAGAGAAAAAGAGAGAGAATGAGAGAGAGGGAGAGAAAGAGAGCAATGAGAGTATGAGGGAAACGACAGAGACAGAGACAGACAGACAGAGACAGAGAAACAGAGTGAGACAGAAAAAGACAGAGACATAGACAGAGAGAAAGACCAAGACCGAGACTGAGACAGAGGCAGAGAGAGAGAAAGAAAGAGAGAGAGAGAGAGAGAGAAAGAAAGAGAGAGAGAGAGAGAGAGAGAGAGAGAGAGAGAGAGAGAGAGAGAGAATGATTGAGAGAGTGGAGAGAATGAGAAAGGAATGAGAGAAGAATGAGACAGAGACACAGAGAGAAACAGAGAGACAGAGAGAGGAGAGAATGAGAGAGAGTAATTCATAGCAAGCTTAGGTTTGAAAAGGACTTAGCAAAAATCTTCATCATAGATATATATTTTTATAGAAGAAATACAACTGTGGGGGGTTCCTAAGAAGAGGAGGGCAAGTACCAAGGAAGTATTTGGTAGCTTAGAGGGAGAGGATCAATGAGGAGCCAGATAGAAAACACCTGGCAGATCAGACCTAATCTAAAGATTTGCTAATCAGTATCTCAAAGATTGTTTAAAGATATTTATAGTTTGGAGGAAAAGACAACAGAGACTAATAAAAGTTTTGTGTTTATAACTTCTCTGCTGATCTACTGGCTTGCTGCCAGAGCAGATTAGCCAACATTGTAGTAGGGTTCTCCATGCACATCTCCTGCTGGCAAAGATCACACCCTGCCCCCTTCTAGTCTGCTCAGCATGAGCTGTTTTTTGTGTTCTCACTGTCTATCTGCCTGAGTGTGCCCCTGGCCTAGCCTCCTTTTGTCCCCATGCGTGAGCCAACAACAGACCTTTTCTGGAGAATTTTGAGATTATCTTCTGTTGATAATGTGTTGTACTCCCAATATTCGTGGGTTTTGACAGTCAAGCATCAATTCTGAGCCTGAGTTTTGTAAAAATAGTTTGAGGATAAGGGAGAGCTCAGAAAGATATGTATATATCCTCTGTGCCTTCTTGTCTCCACCTCGAAGATATTACTTTCAAAGTCCCAGTCTTATAGAACATTAAAAATCCATAGCTATCATAAGATAGCAGACAGTTATACGTATCTATGTATGTGTGCATACACAAACACACACACACACACACACACACACATCCAAATTATATGGTATTATTTCAAAAATAGTATCCTAGGATCCTGCAGTTCACCATTACAGTTGTCAAAGAGACTCAACACAAGATTTGTATTTGGAAATTAGTTTTGCCAGTTTCTAGTCTAGAGGAGACTAGAAGGGGGCAGGGGGTGATCTTTGCCAGAAGAAAATGTGCATAGAGAACCCTCCTACAGTGTTAGCTAATCTGCTCTGGCAGCAAGCCAGAGCCAGATCAGCAGAGAAGCTATAAACACAAAAGGTAAAGACTATAACCAGAAAATGCTAGAGTCTCTTGAAACCTGTCCACACCCACCCAGCACTGGGAAAGATTCAGCATGATGTCAGCATACAACCACTAATTTCAGCACAGCCACTGCTGTCCCACTCCAGCTTCAGTGTTACTTCCTGTTGTCTATAAAGGCAAAAAAGTTGAGGTATAATTACCTCAACAACTTAGTTTGAAAAGTCCACATTATGAACTTTGGAGTAAAAAACAAGTAGTGAGATAACTTGATCAGCACTGAGCACTGAGCTCATTGCATAGAGTGCTGAAACTGGCCATTAGGAAGACTCATCTTGATTAATTCAAATCTGGCCTCTGACACCAATTATATGACCTTGGGCAAATCAGTTAATTCTGTTTATCTCATTTTCCTCATCTATAAAGTGAGCTAGAAAAGGTAATGGCAAAGTGATCCAGTTTCTTTGCCAAGGAAATCCCAAAGAGGTCATGAAGAGTCAGACACGACTGAAAACAACTGATTTACCACAATGTAATGGTGATGAATATACTTTTGGATATGGATCATAAAATGGAATCATAATCACTTGATTTGGGTCTAGCCTTAGCAGTTATGGGACAGGGACTAATGCACACTCTTGAGATTTCTGTATTAGTATCTCTTGCTATGAATACTACTGTATAGTCTGATGTTTTCTAGGTAGTGGCTAGTAAGAGAATGACACAAAAGTGGATGGTAATAGTGTAATGGGCTGAGGCTTGAGATGATGCACTGAGGTCCCAAGCACATGAGGCTAAATAGTAATTGGACCATACTGTAGTAATAATATATAAGCTTGAAGAAAGAATGGCCCCGGCCCACTCTTTGTGCAAGTCCTGATGTGTTGTATAGGAAATGACGATTTTGGTGGGTGGAGGCAGAGGAGTGGAAAAGGAAGGGGAGGAGAGACATCTTGCTCAGATTCCCCCTCTGTTAGCTGGCTTCCTGTCGCAGCTGCCCATATTGCTATTGCAATCTTTCTTGCCTATATTTGCTATCACAATCCTTATTCACCCCTTTACTTCAATAAAGATTGAAGATTTTTCCCTTAATCTGAAGTCCTGACTCAGGCTGATTTTAAATACGGTCATTTCAGTAATAGTATTTATATTTTCATAATTTTTTCTGGTTCCTCTGTGAGGAAGTTTTGGCAACCAGACAGAAGCACTGTGAGACTGTAACTAGGGGCTTTTTTAGTGGCTGGGAGTTGGACTAGATAATCTGCAAGGACAAGAGGTAAGCCTTTTCTGCATTGGTAGGACTACGATAACTAGGCAGGGGAAGAGGAACTTGGATTGTCAAATCTCACTATAAATGGAGCCTCTCTCAAGGTTCCTTGAACTTCTGACAACTTCAGGAACCTCCATAGATAAGACTTTTCCCTTTCACCTCCTCTTTTAACTGAGAAAATGGATTATTTTCATGACGCTCTCTCTTCTCTAGTTCATCTCAGAATCCACTTGATATCATCCACAACTGTCTTTAATTTCCTCCTCTCTGAGAAAAGGAAGGAAACCTAAAAACCTCTCATTGTTAAACATCTTCTGTATGTCAAGGCATTGTGCTGAGCACAGCATGAATTCTCTGAAAATAGACCCAAGAAATGGGCATTCTTATTGTCCCCATTTAACAGCTGAAGAAGCTGAGGCAGAGCTTAAGTGAAGAGCTAGTCACAACCACTTTGAGGAGAAGGAGCCAAAATGGTGGAGTTAAGGCAGGAACTGGCTCCACCTCTCCCCCAAACTGCTCCAAACTCCTTTAAAGAATGACTCTAAACTAATGTCAGAGGCCTAAAACAACTAAAAAGATTCCCGGTGCAGGCCAGGCTGGTGGTGCAGGCTGTGAAGGTGCAGCCCCATCCAGGGCCCTAGGGCAGGAAAGGAGGGATAGGTCTAGGGAACTCTGATTCCCTGGCAACACTTCTGGAGCTCTCAGCTCAGAGACAACAAAGAGAACTTGGAAGGTCACAGAAAGATCTGTGGCAAGAGGTTGGGAGTCCAGCAGGCAGGCCCAGTGTGAAGGCCACATCAGAGTGCATCTCTGGCCCTACCCCCAACCTCAGCACCAGAAAAGCAGGACTCTGGTACTTGAGCCCATCTGCTCTGAGAGCTGAATGGGGGCAGGGACACTCCTAACAATTCCAGGGTAAAAAAGAGGTCTTATCCCTAGAAGGATATCAGAAAGAAGCTGCATAAAATGATTAAGCTTTATCATAGTAACTGGAAATCTTGATAAGTTCTTAAGTTCAATTTTAGTTTTATGTTCAATTTTAGTTTTAAAAGCACTTTTTTAAACATGTGTTTTGATTAACAAGTTGTCTTCCTTAATCTAGAATCATTAGTTTTTAATACAAAAATATTTACAAAACTATTGTTGTACACCCTCCACCCTGGAAACAGAACCCTACTTTTACAGAGGGCTAGAAGTCACATAATAGGCTAGGAAAATGAGCAGACAACAGAAAAAAGTTTCTGACTTTGGAAAGTGACTAGGGTGGAAAGGAAGATCAAAAACACATTCACAAGAAGGTAACAAAAGCAAAACTGCTGCATCCAAAGCCTGTAAGGGAAAAAAAAAATCATTCAAAAGAGTTAGGACACATAATGAGGAGGCTGGATTTAATTTGACTTAAACTAAGTTTACAAATGAAGGAACTAACCTTATTTAATGGGGGGAAGATTGATGGGGAGCCATTTGGGGACCTGCATTTCTTTCTAGCCATAGGAATCAGCCTTCAATTTCAATGTATTTCAGATGTTCCCCTTCTTAATTATGTTGGTGACTACTTGTTACCATTATATTAAATTTCCAGTGGCAGAAGGGTGAGTGAAAATACAGACATCTGAATAATAGAAAAAGATATAGGTAAGATTTTTATTAGATATTTTATCATTTTTGTTTTTAGGCTGGCTCAAAAAGGATAAACTATATATAGGCTGTGGTATGTTTGTAAATGTTTTCTCCAGGGGAGAAAAGTACGGCAGAAACACTCAAACTTAATTTCCATTATTAATGTTTCATATCATTTTTGTAAATCTTGGCAATCAGCCAAACAACAAATATTGAGCAAAATAAAACAAGGCGTGATTTGTAGCATTTGCCAATTTCTAAGGTTAAATGATCACAGTGATGATTTGACTATTGATTTTGCCCCTGACTAGAGGCCTATATATTTGGTTCCGTTTGTATAAGAGTGGAAAAATGACAAAATTATAAAATACAAAATGCAGCATGCAATTTCAAGAAAAAGAATATTGAGTTATACTAGAATGAATCAAGCAGGAACTTTGGCTGTAATCTGATTTCAAAAACTGGAAGAAAAATAATTTGAGTAGATCTAATTTAGGTCTTAGACAAGTATTAAAAATTGCACAAAGATCTAAATTATTGTTAAAAAGATAACCCAGTTTGAGAAATAATTTTGCATTATGTTATTTTGTTGACTTGACAGTCTTGTTTTCCTTTAACTTAAAATATTTCCTTCTTTCTTTTCAAATAACTTCAGGGCTTGATTATTAAGCACATAAATACACAGGTCTAGGCTTACCATATTTTAGGCTATCTTCCAGCCTCAAATCTAACACTCCTATCTGCATCAGTTATAGCATATCCATTTCTCCTTTTTCCTTCTACCACTAGGGAGGATCCACTTATTAATAAATTACTAATCTCTGGATTAGGATATTAAAGGGATATCTGACCTTGATCATAATGCTCCGGGACTGCAGTCTGATTCTGATGAAGGTTACATTTACTCAGTCTCTGTTATAGGCTGAGCCCAAATTTGGGATTAACTCATTTTTGTTCCCCTCTTTCAATAAGAACAGTCTTCTGATTGGTATAATCTGAGTCCCCTGTGTACTGATTGGATAGACAATTTAGTACTCAAATCTCTTCCAAACAAATTTACACCCACCTCTTGGACAAGCAGAAACGTCCCCAATGTCAGCACCTCAGCACCTCTAGTTAAATTCCCTGCAAAGGTCGTCATGACGAAAAGAAATAGATGGTGATGCTAAAGAAAGTTTCTCTGATGAAGGTCTCATTTCTCAAATGTATGGAAAAAAAGAAATTTATAAAACACATGATCCATTTCCCAGTTGATATATGATCAAAACAGGTCCAAAGGGCTATGAAATTATTCATTTGACCTAACAATATCGCTAGGTATTGATCCCAAAGAGAATGTTATTTAAAAAAAAAAAAAAAAAAAAAAAAAAAAAAAAAAAAAAAAAAAAGGACTTATGGTTATGTGATTGTGATGGAATAGCATTGTTGTATAGAAAATGATGAGCAGGATGCTTTCTCATGGAAAGTCCTCCCATGAGCTCAAGTAAAGTGAAATGCTGTATATGTAAGTTAATAGTAATGTTATGGAATGATTAGCCGTGAATGACTCTGCTATTCTTAGCAATACAACAATCCACTAAAACTTTGAAGGATTTAAGATGAAAAATGCTGTCCATACATACAAAAAAAGAACTGATTGTGTACATAAAGAGTGAAACATACTGTTTATTTTTACTATATATTCTTGTGGGGGGGGGGGAGATTGAAATCTGTGTTTTCTTCATGACTTTTATAGAAATGATTTACATATATTAATATGTGTCATGGGGGGGGCGGAATCTGGAACTGAAAGGTTTAAAAACAAATTTAAAGAATTGTTTTACATGTAGCTAGGGAAAATAATTTTAAGAGATTAAAAAAAGGAAGGGAATCTTGGAAATAATAGACAAAGACAGGAAAAAAGAATAAAATCCCTCAGGCCTGGCTAACCTTTGTTTACACAAAGGGGACAGAAGCCCTAGGGGTAGGGACTCTCCCATTGGGTGATTGTACATTCCCTTCCTCCATCCCTTCCCCTAACCAAAGCCTCGTTATTTTCCCTATTGTCCTATTTGGGCGTGGGCGAATACAATAGCCAGCCAATCAGAGGCTAGTAACCCAGGATACTGAGGCAAACATTGCTCAGGACTGTGGGCGGGGCTTTGCAGGCCTATAAATAATGGGGCGGGTCCTCCGGGTCTGTCAGGGAGTTGCAGCTTTTTTGAAAGGTTGTTTTTTGTGGGAGCTCTTTCCTGACTCCTTCCCCTTCATCTTTCTTTCTCTCCTGTTTTTTATTCCCGTTTCTTCTTTCTTCCTTCTCTCACCCCAGGTCCACGTAATGTATAGCATTTCGATTTCGCTTGGGAATTGTTTTCCCTGTAAGATTTGCCGCAAAAAAATAAGGTAGGAAAGAGGGAAAGTTGAGGGGTCGAGCCTGACACCATGGGGTCTGCTGTTAGATATTCTTTGGGGTGAGGCCCAGAGGTTTTCCTATGCTGGAGACCTTTGATTTTCCATTTGTTTCTTCTTGGAAAACCTGGAGCCTTGAAGGGAGAAAGCCTGGTTTCTTAAAGAAAAGGCAACCTGAATTTTTGTTGGTGGCATTAGAATTTGTAAAAAATACTATTTTTCCCCCTTTGAAATTGGAATCTTTTTGAATTTGGAGGTTTCCCCCTCCCCTGCCCAAGGAAAAATCCTAATTTAAAAAGAGTCAAAGAATTGGAATAGCTTCTTAATTAAGTATATCTGCCTACCTTGTTGTGTTTTTATTTTTATTTTTTTTCAGTTCCTTGTTATACAAGTCTAAAAAAGTACATGGCAATTTACCTTCTCTAATACAGCTTTAGTTTGTTCTCCAAACTAAAATTATAATTACAGTGATTATTAACATGATTTACCCTCTTCCCACTTAGACTTTTAAAAAATAGTTTTTGTTTACTTCCTCCTACATAAGACCTATATTACCATTCTATATTACCATTTTTGAAAAGTATGAGAAAGATCTAGAAGTAATCTGCAGTTACATATAACTGATGTGGATTTTCTTTCCATGTCAGTTTTACAACTAAGATGATGAGAAAATATGGTAAAGCCTAAACTTGATTGCTTCAAACTAGTGTTTACCTTCAAGTTGAATTGGACTTTATGAAAATGAATTATTGAAGGAATTTTATAAATAAGAAAAATATGTTTTTGGTTGACAATGGGTGTCAGTTTGATATTTTCTTTATTTCCCTTCCACTTTCTAGTCCCTTGAAGAATCTAAAGCAAAAAAATAAAAGTACAGCATGGCAATTAAGGAAATATATTTAAAAGAATTGCATATATATTATCCTATATTAAATTGTATACTGTCTGGGGGAAGGAATGTTTGGGGCAATTGCATCTACCCAAACTGACTGCTCAGGAGTCACTCCAAATGATGTACAGAAAGTATTTGAGAAGTGGACCGTCCTGGCCTGTGGGCCCGAAAGGACAGCAAAGATACCCACAGGAGGAGAGTCAGTCACTTGAAGATGCTTACAACTTTTATACATTTCAGACAAAGAACCCCCCAAATCCCACCCTTTACAGGCTGTGATTGGTTATATAAATCTTTATCTTCCTATTTGGTCAATGGAATGCAGTGAAAAAGGTGATACATAGCTTTGACCACTTAATTCCTTCTTTGGACAATGGAACGCAGTCCAGGTCTCATCTAAAATCACGTGACTGGGGCCTATAGGCCTGATCTACTTTGGTTAACAGCGTCTGATCAATATGTGCTTAATCTGTAAGTTCTTCACCTTTCTACACAACCCCCCTGTTATTCATAAATATATATGTATATATATTTCCTCATGAAGAACTAACATTGTGGTCAAATTCGATGAACATTTCTACATATTGCTTGTTAATCGCTTCATCTGGATCATCCCCTGCTACCGCCTCCCATTCCTCCTTTTGTAAAATCATCATTTTAATGGCATCCTCTGTAAGATTCTTG
The DNA here is from genome assembly GCF_016432865.1 of Antechinus flavipes. Classification (NCBI taxonomy): domain Eukaryota; kingdom Metazoa; phylum Chordata; class Mammalia; order Dasyuromorphia; family Dasyuridae; genus Antechinus; species Antechinus flavipes. The sequence goes on from NC_067403.1 coordinate 244,262,330, forward strand.
ACAGTGACCTCCGAACTATTTTTGTTACCAATATAATCATACAGGGTAAACATAGTGGCAACAGGATGATTCCACTTATAGCTATTAACCCATATCCTAACAGTTGTTTCCACCAGTTTCTACTGAACCATGACCGCCAGCCATTTGTAAAGGGAGATTTCCAAACCTCCACGGGTACATGTGCAACCTTATGGATGTTCGTGATTTCCTTTACAATTTGCCCATTATCATCAATCTGCATACAAATTGGGTGGACAAATTCAGTTTCCCACAGACCTCTCCTTCCTCTGCAAGCAAATAATCTAGGACTAGCCAATGTTGTAACACTGCTTCCCTTGTCTGAGTTCCCTGATCAGCCAGTAAGTCTAAGGCTTGAGCAGTTTGGTTGGTTATTACTTCTAGAACTGCCTGTAGCCTAATCAACTGATTTAACATATATATCAGCGTTCAGTGCCCCCAACTACCATCCTGGGCCCATGTTGCCGGTCCATACTCTTTTATATTCTCTCCGGAGGTCAGGCATCTCCCACCCATTGGCATTATTTGTCTGGGTCAAAGAAGTATCAATGTAAGTTAGGGAGCGGTCGGCACTTTGTGTTTCCCTTTCCAAATCTTCATATAACCATATTCCCAATTGCCACCAATGCTTGATGGGAGAAAGAAAAATTTAGGTCTAATTATACCTATGTAACAAACCCCAGTTCAGTTTTTGGGTAAATGGGTATAAGCCCCCTCACCACAGATCCAATAATGCCCTTTTAGGGCAGGGCTATCTTCATACCAAAATATAACATATATAACAGGTCCACTTGAAAGTGGAAAATACCTGACATCCCAGGGACTTAAGGCTCTCCTTCCATATTAGAATTACATCTCCAAAGATGACTTTCAACTACCCATTGGCAGGTGCAACCATTTTCCCCAGTTAGATCCTGACAGCTCAAGAAATTATTAAACATTTTCCTAACAGTGCCTTCTCTATTCTCCCACTTCCATTTCATCGAAGTGTAAGTTGAACCTAGTGCTATGCTATTCAAGGTTATACATGTCCATATTTGAGGTCCCTGTGGGTCAGGGATTAAACAGGCAGGTGGCATTTTCCTTGCACATCTCTCACTACTATTAGAATGTTGGATACAGTGAACCATTGATCCATCATAATATAAGTTAAGACTGGTTTGGTCCCATCTATTCACATACCTACTGCAGTTTATGACAGCTCACTTTTCTGGCCTGTGAGTAAATGTCCATGTACATTTGCTTTCTCCCATCCATGGCCCTGTATCAGACTGATTCAGGCAATATCTCCCTAAAACTGTACTGGTCAGAGTCCAGTGATGCTTTTCTAATGCTGACCAGAAACCTGTTCCATTGTGTATCACTGACATGTTGCTTTAAATTCAGGCTGGAGACAGGGGAACAGAAACCCAGGGCCACAGTGTAAGTTGATCAGGTCCCCCACATATCCAACAGTCAGTCGATCTAAAGCTAGTGGCTATTGTTTGGATCAGGGTTTGAAAGGTATTTTCATGCCCCACTGCTCTCGAGGTACCAGTACAAAAGATGTACCCACATAAAATTACACATGCATATACAAGGCGAAGTTTCCAACCCTTTGGGTTTGGTTCACACCCCATTCTTCCTGATAGCATATAATATCCCTAATCCTAACAATACAGTTCAACAAAATGTAATATCTAATACACACAAGAAAAGTCCCAAGAGAGTTCCCCAGATGAGACAAGTCAAAAAGATTTTACATGCACAATTCATCAGTCTTTGCTAAGTTTCCTGTAATTTCAGCCGCACTTTCAATGTTCCTGGATCAGTCTCTACTGCCCACTTCTTTGGCGCATCCACGGGACCTTTGACTTGAGTGTGATGTGTCCAACCTCTCTCTTTGGTGTGTATCGCTGTATCTGAAATCATCAGGATCTGGAACGGTCCTTCTCAGCTCAGGGTCAGCTTGTCCTCCTTCCACATCCAAACCAGGACCCAGTCGCCAAACTAAAACTTGTGCACTGTGAATCCTAAGGGAGGAGTCTGAGCAATAAGCCCTTTTAGTTGTGAAGCTTTCAGATGTTAAAGACAGAAGATATTTCTTTAAAAACAAATCCTTGGTCTCAAATATTGGATCCCAGGAAGAATTTTGAATCCCTTTTGGATGAGTGACTATACAATAATTCATAAGGTGATAATCCCACCTCCCTTTGGGGTTTTGTCCTATTCTTAATAAGGCAAGGGGAAGGCACTTGGTCCAGGGCAATTGTGTCTCTAATGCCAATTTATTCAGTTGCTGTTTAATTTCCTTATCCATCCTTTCCACTTTACCTGATGAAAGCGAGGGTCATGGGATATGTAAGACCCATGATATTTCTAGAGCTTGGGCCACAGATAGGAGGATCTTAGCTGTGAAATGGGTGCCTTGGTCTGAATCTACCTACTCTACCATCCCATACCCTGGAGTGATATGCTCAGGGAGGACTTTTACAACTGCTGAGGCAGTTCCCTGGGCAAGGGGAAAGGCCTCCACCCATGAGTTCAGATGGTCCACTACAACCAACAGGTATTTGAGATGCCCTACTGATGGCAGCTCGGTAAAGTCCACCTGAATGCTTTGGAAAGGCCTTCCAGGTGGGCCTTCCTCCTTTTTGGGCTTGTCACTGGGCCGCCCTATTCATCCTTTGACAAATAGGACACCCGCTGGCCAGTTGCCTGCTAGTGTATACAAGCCAGTGCCACAGACTTAGTCAGCACCACGTCACATAGGCCTTGGATACCCCAAGGATTGCCCTGATGTAAATGTGGGAGCACATGTCTCATACTTGCTGTGGTCAGTACCCTCTCTGCCATCAGGGAGGAGCTAGTGCCCCTCTTTATCCTCCTGAGCGCCAAGGCTTTGGATTTCCTGATTCTCTTCTGGGGTAAGGGAAGGTAGAGGCATTGGAGGCAGAATGCCAGAATTAACACCATCATCTCCTCTGTGCTTACAGATTCCTCTCCTCCAGCCCATTTCGCCGCCTCATCCATAAAGCAGTTTCCCCTTGTCTCAATTGAATCTCCTCTTTGGTGCCCCTGCATATGAATCACTGCAGTGTTAGGTGACATAAGATTAGTCAAAATTTCAGTGACCAATGCCCGTGTGCCAATCCCTTACCTTTATTGTTTCCATTCTTTCCCCCAAGTAATTTACAGGATCTAATTTCTTTTTTCCTTCACTTATACAATGGCCTAAATGTTTTACCCCACATTTCACAAATTGCATTTGGTCTTAAGAAATTCTCCTGTGCTCCTAAATAATTTAACAAACTGATAGTGACTTGGACAAGGTCACTCTTTTTCCTTCTTACCACAAAGAATCATCTACATATTGTAAGACTTTTAACAATAAGAAATTTATCCCAGAATGTTCACACAATTCTTACATACCCAAGTAGATGTTTCATAAATTGAATATTATACCAAAATCCCAAACTACATATTGTCCATAACAAAAACTTTTTCAAAAGGACAAAGGCAAAAACTATTATCAATACAGTTAATTAAAACTTCCTATTTTCACATGAATTTGAAAAGTTCTTAAAAACATCAATTAAACTTTTTGAAATAACACTTTCAAACTATAGATCGCATTTATGATCATATTCCTTAAACAAGAAAACCATTATGTTTCAAAGAAACAAATATTCAGTCAATTAACCAAGCCATTACAGAAAGTGACTGGAATGCACTTGGTGAAGGGGAGGAGGGGAAGAGAGGATTCTATGTGGCCACCCTTCCCCCACTCCTGCACTCTTAGACAAAGGATTCCCTCTCCACTCAATTTCCCACTTAGGAATCCTTCTCAAGATTTAGGCAATCAGTTTATTTCCTTTTGTTTTCCAACTGATTCCTTTTTGATATCATTCAGGCTCTCAATTTGCTCCTACAAATCAATCCTTCATAAATCTCCTGCATTCTTCCTTCCAGTTCCCTTCAGAACTTTTAAGATTCACAATATAGTGAATAGCTAGAAAAACTCCATAAAGCATAACTTATAATTTTAACAAATTACTCAATATGTTTCCTTGTTTTCCACATGTCCAACATTCTAAATTTGGATTCCTCAATGCACCCTTTATTTTATTGTTTCTTTCGGACTCCCAGCCCCTCCTGGGTCCCTAATATTCCTTTTTAGCAGCATCTGAGTTATGGATCTGCTGAATCATGAACCTATTTCTCTTTCTTTCTCTCTTAACCCTGTGCTTTCCCATTCCCTTCTCTGCCCCTCTTTTTCCTTAGCCCGGTCCTCATCTCTCCTTACATAAACTTTAGTAGTTTCCCCAATAAAGTTTCCAAAGAAGACCGCATCTACCCTTCAGTCTTCTGTAACTTCCTGTTTATGTCCAGTCAGGCATTAGATACAAACTGCACCTTTAACATCTGTTCATTCTCTGGGCTATCAGGATCTGTTCCTGAATATTTTCTTATTCCTTCTCTAATTCTTTCTAAATACTGCACTGGTGACTCGTCCTTTTCTTGGGTGATAGCTAAGGCCTTGTTTATAATTTGCCTCTTTGGGAAGGCATCCCTCAACCCCACAACTTATTAACTCCCTCAGATCTTGCATATTCTATCTATGCGCCTGAGTATTACCTGCTTGCATTGCCACTGCAATGGCTTTTCAGCTCAGTAAAGATTGAAAATTTTCCCTTAACCTGAATTCCTGACTCCAGCTGATTTTAAATACGCGGTCATTACAATTGGTGCCCAAGCTCGTGGGAACCAAGGACCCTACTTTCACTGAAGAAGTCTCCAGTGACCAGGAACTTAGGTGAGTATAAGACAAACAGGGAACTTATTTTCTTAAAGACTAAATTAGTAACCTTTTTTGGCTGAAATGGGACAGATCCTACCTAAAGATTCTCCATCCCCCACCCCAACCCCCACATCATCCCCAGCCCCACTCAGGAATGGTGCTATAGAAAGCATGCTTAAGCTGATAGAAGATCAAGGGCTACTTATAACTTGGGAACAGGCAGCTAGACTTCTGGGTATATTAAAACGCGGCCAAATCATCCCCCCACCAATATTTTGGCTGCTCCAAATAAAGCAGCAATATTTAACGATCTTTCTTTTGTCCTTTCCTTTGTATCTGGGAAGTTCCCCGCAGTCCTTAAGTCGACTTCCTAATGGGCTGTTGACTAGAATTCCCTGGCTAAGGTCCTGACACTCACTTTTGGACTGTGATTCCCCATTTAACTTAGTTCCTCAAACTAAGTTCAGCAGTTTCTCAGCATCCTCCATTGGCAGTACTTTACCATTGGTGCCTGTCACAGTCCAGCACTCAACAAAATTTAGCGAGGGCTATTCCCTCGGGTTCCCTAAAATCCAGCCAATAAGACCCCACAAACTATTTCAGGAGCTTACCGAGCCACACGGTACGGATTCTAAACTGCGCCCGCCAGTCAGGACACTCGTTCCTTCCAAAATATTAGTTTCTGTACATCATTGAGTCCCCCTGCTTCGGTCCGTTGTCTGATAGGGAGGGAGAGGACACACACACTTGAGTCAGAGACCACTGGAAAAATTCCTCCGTGGGCACCTGCCTCCGCTCAAGGTGCACACCTGTCTCCCCAAAAGACACCATCCCGGAGAGCCCCAAAAACTGTTTGGGGCAATTGCACCTACTCAAACTGACTACTCAGGAGTCACTCCAAATGATGTACAGAAAGAGTTTACTAGAATCTCGAGAAGCGGACCATTCTGGCCTGTGGGCCCGAAAGGACAGCAAAGATACCCACAGGAGGAGAGTCATTCACTTGAAGATGCTTACAACTTTTATACATTTCAGACAAAGAACCCCCCAAAATCCCACCCTTTACAGGCTGTGATTGGTTACATAAACCTTTATCTCCCTATTTGGTCAGGTGGAATGCAGTGAAAAAGGTGATATATAGCTTTGGCCACTTAATTCCTTCTTTGGACAATGGAACGCAGTCCAGGTCTCATCTAAAATCACGTAACTGGGGCCTAGAGGCCTGATCTACTTTAGATAACAGCATCTGATCAATATGTGCTTAATCTGTAAATTCTTCACCTTTCCACACAGGAAGGTTAAGAGTGGGAGGGAGAAAAAGTTGAAACACAAAGTTGTGAAAAATGAAAGTTGAAAACTATTTTTACATGTATGAAAAATAAATTACTATTAAAAAAAAGGTTTAAAAAGAAACAAAAAACTAGCCAACACAAATAAACTATACCTGCCTGTATGAGCTATACCTCTCCCACTCTCAATGCCTTCTACCCCCTCATAGGGAAGAACAACATGGAAAGGTATTTTTCTCTCTTCCCTGTAACCCAATTTTGGTGATAATTACTTTTTTTTAAGCATTTTTTATTTTTTATTTTTCAAAATACAAAATACTTTTTATATTCTAAATACATCGAAAGATAGTTTTTTGACATTCACTCTTGAAAAACCATGTATTCCAAATTTTTTCTCCACCCACCTCCCCTAGACAGCAAGTAATTCAATATAGAAATTAATCGTGTGCAATTCTTCAAAACATTTTCCACATTTATCATGGTATACAAAAAAAAAAAAAAATCAGATCAAAAAGGGGAAAAATGAGGGAAAAAAGCAAGCAAAGAAAAAAGTGAAAATACCATGGTATGATCCTCATTCATTCCCCATAGTCCAATGTGTGGATGGAGATAGCTCCCTCCAGGTGTGATAATTACTTTTTAAGGATTATTTTGTAATTTTGAAAGTTTAGTGAGATTGATTTTTACTCTTTCCTTCTTTGGTATGGGGTAGCTTCGAATTTTTATAACTACTGATTTGATCTCTTGTCTTTCCTGAACCTTCATTTTTTTCAAGGCAACCCATAGTGATTTTTCTTTGTATCTAAAAAGGAAAACAAAAGTTCTACTTCATTTAAAAAATGTATATGGAAGATGGCGGAGAGGAGGCTCACAGCTGCATAAGCTCCACGCTTTCTCTCACTATCCATTTCATTACAAGCCTCTGAATCAATGCTTGACTGAAAAAAAACCCACATATAGTTACCAAGAGAAGCCATCCTTGAGATCTGCCAAGAAAGGTCTATCTTTACTGGAGGGCTGGGGCAGTTTTAGATCGGGCGCAGGCGGCAGGCAGCGGCAGTGAGAGCACGGGAGCAGACTGGAGAGGGGGTGGGGAGTGATCGCAGCCGTCTCTGCGGGGAAAGCTTCGCTACAGGTTTGGAACCTGCAGCAAGTCAGCAGCCCAGCAGAGAAGCTAAAAACACTGGGGCTGAAGAATACAACCCCAAACAGCTGGAGTCTCTCAGGACCTGGCCACCCCCCCCCTTCCCCCCCCCCACAGTGACTCAGCACGCTTTGGGATCTCAGAGCGCAGGCGCAGCACAGTCCTGCTAGTGCCTCACTGCTGCCCACTGCAGTCTGTAGAGGAAGCTCGATAACACACCCAGCCCCCCCCCCAAAAAGAAAGACTCCAGTTTTTTCTGTTTTTCTTTGGTAGTTTGTCTCTGATTAATAGACAGAATGAGTAAGAAGCTGAAGAGGACTTTAACCCTTGACAGCTTCTATACAGATAGAGAGCAGACTCTAAATCCTGAGGGGACTAAAAACAGGCAGTCCCCAGGTGAATCCCCAAAGGAGGAGAGCATCTGTTCCTCAGCACAGATGAACCTCATAGAAGTGATTAAAAAGGCTCTCACAAGGGAGCTAGAAGAAAAATGGGAAAAGGAGAGGGAGGCTTGGCAAAAGAGCCTGGAGAAGTCAGTTAAAGAGAGAGTGGATAAAGAAGTAAAATCCTTGAAAAATAGGATTAGTGAACTGGAAACAGAAAACAGCTCTCTAAAAAACAAAATTGGCGAAATGGAAAAAAATTCCACAGAACAAAAGAACTCAATTGGACAATTAGAAAAATATTTTTAAAAAGTGAGTGAAGAGAATACTTCACTGAAAATCAGAATTGAACAAGTGGAATTGAATGACTCGAGGAGACAAGAAGAATCAGTCAAGCAAATCCAAAAAAATCAAACAATGGAGAAACATGTGAAATACCTTCTGGGGAAGACAACAGACCTGGAAAACAGATCCAGGAGAGACAATCTGAGAATCATTGGACTCCCAGAAAAACATGATGAAAAAAAGAGCCTGGACACTATTTTCCAGGAAATTATCAAAGAGAACTGCCCAGAAGTCATAGGAACAGAGGAAAAAATAAACATTGAAAGGATTCATCGATCACCCACTGAAAGGGATCCTAAAATCAAAACACCAAGGAATATAGTGGCCAAATGCCAGAACCCTCAGATGAAGGAAAAAATATTGCAAGCGGCTAGAAAAACCCAATTCAAGTATCAAGGAGCCACAATAAGGATCACTCACCCAGGATCTGGCAGCATCCACATTAAAAGATCGAAGGGCCTGGAATATGATATTCCGAAAGGCTAAGGAACTTGGTATGCAACCAAAAATAACTTACCCAGCGAGAATGAGCATCTTTTTCCAGGGAAGAAGATGGACATTCAACGAAGTAAGCGAATTTCATCTATTTCTGATGAAAAAACCAGAACTTAACAAAAAGTTTGATCTACAAATATAGAACTCAAGAGAAATCTAAAAAGGTAAAGATTAATCTTGGGAACTATATTTTGACTATATAGATGTATAAAGAATACATGCATACCTTGTTCTAGAAATTGATGTGGAAAGGACATTGTACCAGAAAAAGGGTAAAGTGGGGGTAGTACATCTCATGAAGAGGCATAGGAAACCTATTATATCCGAGAGAAAGAATGGAGGGGGATGAATATAGTGGGTATCTTACTGCCTTCAGAATTGGCTTTAAGTGAAAAATCTTAAGACATATTCAATCTATGGTGAAACTTCTCCCATCTCATTGAAAAGTGAGAAGGGAAAAGTGAAAAGGGAAGGAATAAGCTAAGGGGAAGGGAATAAGGGAACTGGGAGGGAAAGGGGTAAGATAGGGGGAGGAACTCTAAGGTGGGGGGAGGGATACTAAAAAGGGAGGGCTGTGAGAAGCAAGTGGTGCTCACAAGCTTAATACTGGGAAGGGGGGGGGAAAGGGAAAGAAGGGAGGAAAGCATAAACCGGGGTTAACAAGATGGCAAGTAATATAGAATTGGTCATTCTAACCATAAACGTGAACGGGGTAAACTCCCCCATAAAGAGGAAGCGGTTAGCAGAATGGATTAAAAGCCAGAATCCTACAATATGTTGTTTACAAGAAACACACCTGAAGCGGGGAGATACATGCAGGTTAAAGGTAAAAGGTTGGAGCAAAATCTACTATGCTTCAGGTGAAGTCAAAAAAGCAGGGGTAGCCATCCTGATCTCAGATCAAGCTAAAGCAAAAATTGACCTAATTAAAAGAGATAAGGAAGGACACTATATCTTGCTAAAGGGTAGCATGGATAATGAAGCACTATCTATATTAAACATATATGCACCAAGTGGGGTAGCATCTAAATTCTTAAAAGAGAAACTAAGAGAGCTGCAAGAAGAAATAGACAGTAAAACTAAAATAGTGGGAGATCTTAACCTTGCACTCTCAGAATTAGATAAATCAAACCACAAAATAAATAAGAAAGAAGTCAAAGAGGTAAATAGAATACTAGAAAAGTTAGATATGATAGATCTCTGGAGAAAATGTAATGGAGACAGAAAGGAATACACTTTCTTTTCAGCAGTTCATGGAACCTATACAAAAATTGACTATATATTAGGACATAAAAACCTCAAACTCAAATGTAGTAAGGCAGAAATAGTAAATGCATCCTTTTCAGACCACAATGCAATGAAAATTACATTCAACAAAAAACCAGGGGGAAGTAGACCAAAAAATAATTGGAAACTAAATAATCTCATACTAAAGAATGATTGGGTGACACAGCAAATCATAGACATAATTAATAACTTCACCCAAGAAAACGATAATAATGAGACATCATACCAAAATGTAGGGGATGCAGCCAAAGCGGTAATAAGGGGAAATTTCATATCTCTAGAGGCCTATTTGTATAAAATAGAGAAAGAGAAGGTCAATGAATTGGGTTTGCAATTAAAAATGCTAGAAAAGGAACAAATTAAAAACCCCCAGTCAAACACTAAACTCGAAATTCTAAAAATAAAAGGTGAGATCAATAAAATTGAAAGTAAAAATCTATTGAATTGATTAATAAAACTAAGAGTTGGTTCTATGAAAAAACCAACAAAATAGACAAATCCTTAGTAAATCTGATTAAAAAAAGGAAAGAGGAAAATCAAATTGTTAGTCTTAAAAATGAAAAGGGAGAACTCACCACTAACGAAGAGGAAATTAGAGCAATAATTAGGAGTTACTTTGCCCAACTTTATGCCAATAAATTCGACAACTTAAATGAAATAGAAAAATACCTCCAAAAATACAGCTTGCCCAAACTAACAGAGTAAGAAGTAAATATCCTAAACAGTCCCATCTCAGAAAAAGAAATAGAACAAACTATCAATCAACTCCCTAAGAAAAAATCCCCAGGACCAGATGGATTTACATGTGAATTCTACCAAACATTTAAAGAACAATTAACTCCAATGTTATATAAACTATTTGAAAAAATAGGGATTGAAGGAGTCCTACCAAACTCCTTTTATGACACAGACATGGTACTGATACCTAAACCAGGTAGGCTGAAAACAGAGAAAGAAAATTATAGACCAATCTCCCTAATGAATATTGATGCTAAAATCTTAAATAAAATATTAGCAAAAAGATTACAGAAAATTGTCACCAGGATAATACACTATGACCAAGTAGGATTTATACCAGGAATGCAGGGCTGGTTCAATATTAGGAAAACTATTAGCATAATTGACTATATCAATAACCAAACAAACAAAAACCACATGATCATCTCAATAGATGCAGAAAAAGCATTTGATAAAATCCAACATCCATTCCTAATAAAAACACTTGAGAGCATAGGAATAAATGGACTTTTCCTTAAAATAGTCAGGAGCATATATTTAAAACCATCAGTAAGCATCATATGCAATGGGGAAAAACTGGAACCTTTCCCAGTAAGATCTGGAGTGAAGCAAGGTTGCCCACTATCACCATTATTTAATATCGTATTAGAAACACTAGCCTCGGCAATAAGAGTCGAGAAAGATATTAAAGGAATTAAAGTAGGCAATGAGGAAACCAAACTATCACTCTTTGCAGATGATATGATGGTATACCTAGAGAACCCCAGAGATTCTACCAAAAAGCTATTGGAAATAATTCATAATTTTAGCAAAGTAGCTGGCTACAAAATAAATCCCCATAAATCCTCAGCATTTTTATACATCACCAACAAAACCCAACAGCAAGAGATACAAAGAGAAATTCCATTCAGAATAACTGTTGATACCATAAAATATTTGGGAATCTATCTACCAAAGGAAAGTCAGGAACTATATGAGCAAAATTATAAAAAAGTCTCCACACAAATAAAGTCAGACTTAAATAATTGGAAAAATATTAAGTGCTCTTGGATCGGCCGAGCGAACATAATAAAGATGACAATACTCCCTAAACTAATCTATTTATTTAGTGCTATACCAATCAGACTTCCAAGAAAATATTTTATTGATCTAGAAAAAATAACAACAAAATTCATATGGAACAATAAAAAGTCGAGAATCTCAAGGGAATTAATGAAAAAAAAATCAAATGAAGGTGGCCTAGCTGTACCTGATCTAAAATTATATTATAAAGCAGTAGTCACCAAAACCATTTGGTATTGGCTAAGAAATAGATTAGTGGATCAGTGGAAAAGGCTAGGCTCACAAGACAGAATAGTCAATTATAGCAATCAAGTGTTTGACAAACCCAAAGCCCCTAACTTCTGGGAAAAGAATTCATTATTTGATAAAAACTGCTGGGATAATTGGAAATTAGTATGGCAGAAATTAGGCATGGACCCACACTTAACACCATATACCAAGATAAGATCAAAATGGGTCTATGACCTAGGCATAAAGAACGAGATTATAAATAAATTAGAGGAACATAGAATAGTTTATCTCTCAGACTTGTGGAGGAGAAAGAAATTTGTGACCAAAGATGAACTAGAGACCATTACTGATCACAGAATAGAAAATTTCGATTACATCAAATTAAAAAGCCTTTGTACAAATAAAACTAATGCAAACAAGATTAGAAGGGAAGCAACAAACTGGGAAAACATTTTCACAGTTAAAGGTTCTGATAAAGGCCTCATTTCTAAAATATATAGAGAACTGACTCAAATTTATAAGAAATCAAGCCATTCTCCAATTGATAAATGGTCAAAGTATATGAACAGACAATTTTCAGAGAATGAGATTGAAACTATTACCACTCATATGAAAGAGTGTTCCAAATCATTATTGATCAGAGAAATGCAAATTAAGACAACTCTGAGATACCACTACACACCTGTCAGATTGGCTAAGATGACAGGAAAAAATAATGATGAATGTTGGAGGGGATGCGGGAAAACTGGGACACTTATGCATTGTTGGTGGAGTTGTGAACGAATCCAACCATTCTGGAGAGCAATCTGGAATTATGCCCAAAAAGTTATCAAATTGTGCATACCCTTTGATCCAGCAGTGTTTCTATTGGGCTTATATCCCAAAGAAATACTAAAGAAGGGAAAGGGACCTGTATGTGCCAAAATGTTTGTAGCAGCCCTGTTTGTAGTGGCTAGAAACTGGAAAATGAATGGATGCCCATCAATTGGAGAATGGCTGGATAAATTGTGGTATATGAATGTTATGGAGTATTATTGTTCTGTAAGAAATGACCAACAGGATGAATACAGAGAGGACTGGCGAGACTTACATGAACTGATGCTAAGTGAAATGAGCAGAACCAGGAGATCATTATACACTTCGACAACGATATTGTATGAGGACATATTTTGATGGAAGTGGATTTCTTTGACAAAGAGACCTGAGTTTCAATTGATAAATGACGGACAAAAGCAGCTACACCCAAAGAAAGAACACTGGGAAATGAATGTGAACTATCTGCATTTTTGTTTTTCTTCCCGGGTTATTTATACCTTCTGAATCCAATTCTCCCTAAGCAACAAGAGAACTGTTCGGTTCTGCAAACATATATTGTATCTAGGATATACTGCAACATATCCAACACATAAAGGACTGCTTGCCATCTAGGGGAGGGGGTGGAGGGGGGGAGGGGAAAAAAATCGGAACAGAAACGAGTGTCAATATAAAGTAATTATTAAATAAAAAATTTTTAAAAATAAATAAATAAATAAATAAATAATGTATATGGAATAAGATTATTATTTTCACCATAATTTTCCTGAAAGGCCACACAACATCATCATGAATTATTTGGGATTGTTTTGGATCATTGTTGCAAAAAGATAAGTCTTTCACAGTTGATCATTGTAAAATATTGCTATTTTGTTTATTGTGTTCTGCAAATCTTTCCAGTTTTTTCTGAAAGCATCCTGCTTATTTTTTGGAGCATAGAAACATTCTACAATTATACAATTATGTATCACAACTTATTCAGCCATTCGCCAACTGATGAGCATCCCCTCAATTTCTGTTTCTTTGCCACCATAAGAAGAGTTGTTCTGAATATTTTGATACAAATAATAACTTTCCCCTTTATTCTTTAAAATCTCTTTGGGATATAGATCTAGATGTGGGACTGCTGGATCAAACTGTGAGCTATTTTAGATCACAATTACAAATTTGTCTCTGGAATGTCTGGATCACGTTCTGACTTCACCAACAATAGGAGCAGGGTTATTTGAACCATGGTCCATAGACCACTGAGGGGTTAAAGAATAGATTTCAAGAGGTTCATTAACTTGGATGGTAGGGGAAGATACATCAATTCAATTTAATTTTTCAGTTGGGTAACAGCTTTCTGAAAATCTCTGGTCTCAGCTTTAGATTTGGATATGAAAGCCATTTGAATATGAAAACCATTTATAGAAACTATGAAGACTTTGGTTACTTTATTAAGTAGCTAATTCTGATTATGTAGATGTACCATTTTTTATATCATACCATATTGTTATAATATATAATGTATAGACCCTAGAAAATCTGTATCTCTGTTTTTTTTTTGTATTCCCCATATCATTATATACTCTTTAGACAATGAAAGTTTAGAAAGAAGAATTTAAGTGTACAATATTAATTTTATAAACCTTTATCATAGTAATTGGAAATCTTGATTAAGTTCTTAAGTTCATTTTTAGTTTTAGACACTTTTTAAAACATGTATATATATACAAGTTGTTTTACAGATCATTAGTTTTTGATGCAAAAATATTTATGAAATTACTGTTATTGTTTTTTATATACCATTTAGGATGATTTATTACATTATTTCCTTCTAATCTATATAGATCATCAGAAAATGATTATCATCACAATGATTTCGCTTAATTGTGACATGGAAATAACTTGTAAAAATATGTAACTTTGCATTCTAAACTTATTTTAAAATCTTAAAGTGATTTTTTTAATGTTATTTTTCAAAGAAAAGTTAATCCTATCTCTGATGATAGTAACAAAATTTCCATATACAATATTGTGAATGGAGGTAAGTAGTGAATATTTTTATAATTGTTAAATTATTCTTATTTCTATTTAGCTTTTTCTTACAAAGCTTTTTTATATATACTTTAGATCACCAAATAGTGAATATCTCATTTTGTTTTATTCTTTTTTAACCTAATATTCAGATATTCCACTTGCCCTAACCTTAAGCAAATTCTCTCTTCCAAGATTTTCCTGATCTCAGTCACTATCCCATGTCTAAATTTATTCCTATTTGACATTCCTGATCACTATATATCTTAGATTATGATTATATATGTATGTCTTATCCTCTGATTAGATTTGTAATTTCATACAATGAGGAAAGGTGTCATTTTTATTTTAGCTTTCTTCACCCCTAGAATATTTTATTGCACAAGTTATATAACCATAATTATATCTCCTTGTTGAGGTGACTTTACTAGAATCATTGTGTTTTAAAAATCAGTTATATTGAATTTGCAACACTTCTGTTTAATAGAAACAAGTTGTCAATGGTGGTTACATTAACAGGGTAAAACAGAGAGCTTATTTAACTGTAATGTGGCTGTATATGAGAGTATGAATACTTAGAGCTGCATCTTTTATTATCAGAATTTAAGGGCTGGGGGCGGAGCCAAGACTGCAGAGCAGGCACACAAGACTCTCTAATCTCCTCTCATTACCCACATAACCAAACTATTTAATCCAGCCTCAAAAATAACTCTTCACTGCTTAAATTCATGAAGATTAGAAGCACTACAATTTACCAGCCAAAGTCACTTTGGAAGCTCACCAGGAAAGGTTTGTCCTGAGGGGCAAGGAACAGACTAGCACAGGGAGCAAGAGGCTAGCATCCTGAGCAGAACAGGGGCGGGGGTGATCTCTGTGGCTAGAGAAGTTATAGGGACCACTCTGCTATAGGCTAACTGCTCTGTCTTGATTACAAAGCAGTAAACTGGCAGAGAAATTAAAGCCTAAAACAGAGGGTTCTCTAAAAAACGCCAGAACCTAAGGAGATCTGGCTGTAATGCCTCAAACCCGGAAGTGACAGACTTTACTGCAGCCCTGCAGCAGTTCAGGGCTTTTGCGGGGGCAGTTACAAATCTGCAAGGCAGGGGGGCACAGCTGGGCAGCCTCTAATCTGCAGAGTCAAGGACTCAACCTGGGGCAATAGAACCTCCCCAGCTGACTGCACTTCCTGGGCAGACACTTCCGGTCCCTGCAAATCCATTCACTGCTCAGCTGCTAATACCCATAGCCCCAGGGCAGGCTTTGGCTTGGGAAGTGAAACTCTCTCTGCTCAGAGGCTAGCCCCAGGGCAGTCGTTATCTCACACATCGGAGGTTCTTTCAAAGGCATTTTCCCAGCACCCTGCAGGCCTGAGTTACTTCCTGGTGGGGAACTCTTTCCCAGAGCACTCCAGTACCTCCCTGCTTTTTGTAGCTGGCTGGCAGGACAGCTACCCGCCCATATACCTTTCACTGCTCTGTAGAAGAAGCTGGTAACCTCCTGATCCTGAAGGCAGACCCTACAGGCTTTGGCAAAATGAGTAAAAAAATCAAAAGAATGATTGATAGTTTCTATACAGAAAAAGAACAGCTTTTCAACCCTCTAATAGCAGACAGTCTCCAGACAATTGTTGGTCTCCAATACAAAAGGCTCTCCTAGAAGCGATTATTAAAAACCTTAAAAGAGAGCTAGAAGAGAAATGGGGAAAGGAAAGAAAAGCTATGCAAGAGAGTACAGAAAAGGCACATAACTCATTAAAAGAAAAATTTGATAAAGTGGAAAAAGAAAACAACTTCCTGAAATGTGAATTGGAAAAAATAAAAAACTCCCAAGAAGTACAGGGAAACAGAATTTGTGAATTGGAAAAAGAAAACAACTCACTAAAAAAAAAAAAAAAAAAAAAAAAAAAAAAAAAAAAAACCAATTACAGAGCAAAACACAACTGAATTGGACATATACAAAAAGAAGTAAAAAAAAGCTAATGAAGAAAATAACTCACTAAAAATCAGGACTGAACAAATAGAAATGACTGATTCATTGAGACATCAAGAATCAGTCAAGCAAAACCAAAAAAATGAAAGATTGGAAAAAAATGTCAAATATTTACTTGGAAAAACAACAGACCTGTGTCAGAGACCATGTCCTTGGGATCAAAGAGCTACATGCCCTGGGAATCAGAGAGCTAACGAAGAATGTAGTTTCCCCCACATAAATTCTGAAGCTACAACCTTATCGTAAAACAAACTATTCATCCCAAACTCCTGAGACAAGATAATGTGTGTCCCAGGAAATTGGCCCTATCAGCCCAGGTGCGAGATAACGGCCAGGCTCCAGGATGTCTGCCACACATTTGGTGTAACATTCTTTTACTTTACAACCCCCTGTTCAGAAATGTATTTAACCAGACCCTCTTCACTCATTAAACTGAGACTTTGTTTCACCCCAACTGGTCTCCCTCCTCATTTCTAACCCCATTCCTTTTCAGGCCTAGCCTTACAGACAAATGCCAGCCTCGGGACCCACACTTTGATGACCTGGTGGACGGGTCAATTGGCGCCCAAACGTGGGGCCCCGAGACTGGACATTTGCCCGGCAGATTAAGAAGAGTTAAGAAGAAGCTCGTCCGGACCCGCTACGAGAACGCTCGCTCTACAGAGAGCCCCGCAGATCGCTCTACAGAGAGCCCCGCAGATCGCTCTACAGAGAGCCCCGCAGATCGCTCTACAGAGAGCCCCGCAGATCGCTCCACAGAGAGCCACCAATTCCTTTTTTTCTTATCTGATTACGGCCAGTTCAGCAAACTGATTTTTAAGGACATACTTTTAAGTTAATTGATTGAATATTTGTTTCTTGATACATAAATATTTTCTTGGTTGAGGAATATGGTCATAAATGTGATCCATACTTTGGTACGAATATTTCTAAAAGTTTAATTGCTATGTTAAAAAAAAAAAAAAAAAACCTTCTTGAATTCTTTTATGTGGAATTGGGTCTTTTGTATAAGTTTAAATTGATTGTATTGGGTCATCCTGAGGTTATTTAAAGGGCCTCTGAAAATGATAGTTTTTTTCTTTGTCCTTTTGAAAATGTTTCTGTTATGGACAATATGCAATTTGGGATATTTTTCTATGTATTGGGTATTTTAAAAGCAAAATGATTTGTATGTATAATGTTCACTCATGTAACATCTACCCAGATATGATAATTGTTCTAAGTTGTGAACTTACTGAGACAAAATTTCTTTCCTACCCAGATATGATAATTGTTCTAAGTTGTAAACTTACTGAGACAAAATTTCTTTCTGTTATTACTACAAGGTTATGATAAATAATTGTTTAAGAGTTATCAGAAATTTGATTAATGACATCTGTTATTGGAGGTAAAAGTTTTTGGCTTAGAGTTAATTAGTTAATGCTATTTGGGAGTTCTAAAGCTCCACCCTCTGACAGTTACTGGGACAATTGATTGATGAGCTGTTAAAACTCAACTGCTTATGTTATGTTATAGTTATGTTCTTGCATTTTTCCTTCTGTAACTGATCTCTCTGATCAGAGCAATGGTCAATAGAAACTGTTAATGCAATTCAATTATGTTATGCCTTTCTATTTTCAGTCTGGTCATATGTAATCATTGTATCCTAAATGCTTGGGCAAATGAGTATTTCGCTTGGTCATCTGTCTGTTACTGGATATTTGTGTTTTATTTCTTTAAGGTTTCTACATAAGAGGACAATTAATAATGGTCTGTAAGACTGCACCCGTTTGCTTGGCCTGTAAAGCAAACTCATTTCTTCACATAGGGAACAATTCACTTTGGCCTCCTCATGTTTTGCAGCAACCTGGTGAACTGAGTCTTTCTATCTGAGACTGATCTAATCATTGTGCTAGATTTGTGCTTTTGCTCTAGATTTTGGTCAAATTACAGATATTGGTTTGCTTCTGGAACTTGGATCAACTTTGATCAGCTTTGATTGTCACCACGGCACACACCCACTCTGCATGGAATGAGAGCCTCCTATCACTTCACAGCCTGAAGCAGCAGTTTGTACATGAGACCATGGACTGGACTCTGCATCGAGTGTACTTTGGACTGATATAAGAGACTTTGGGAATGGTTGATGACTGACTGTTAAACCTTGCCTGGATCATCTATTACTGTGTGCTTAAGAATTGGGATGGGATTTGTTAAAACTGTGTAATTATTGCTGTTATGTTTGAGGGATTTTTAGGAAATTCTACTGTACTAGTCTGTTATGTATAGGGATTTTGATTCACTCTTGGGATTTATATGGGCAATGGTCATTCGATAATTCCTTTCCATGAGAAAAAAAAGGGGGAAGGAAGAGGTAGAACATTGGGGAACCTGGTATATATTTTTTTTCTAAATACCTGAAAGAATGGGAACGCCTAGCTCCTATTCACTTTGCCTTAAGCACTTTTGCCCCACCCCCTATCACTAGTTCAGATTGAATTTGGATGCTTTAGTCTTAGAATCCCTTATTTTGTTAAAACCTCAACATCAGCGAGCCCATCGGAGGCTCACTGAGATTTAATGACCAATTGTTAGAAGAGCCTTGGTACCGACGGGTCGGGTCTAGGCTATGCCCCCCCCTTTCAGCAGGCAGTGGTCTAGCCAATGACGGGATTAGTGTGACCCCGGGTGGTGGATGCTTTGAAGTTGACTTATTATTTTTTTAATTTTGGAGCCATGGCAGTAAGACCACGCAAGTGCCATGACGGGCAACCTCGAGAGGGCAGGCCACCCACTTAAGACAGGGTTCGGCATGGCGTACCCCCGAGTTGGTATGGCTGACCCCGACAACCTAAGACAGCACTTGGTGGCATGCATCCTCCTTTCCAATGATTGGCGATACTAAGACATTGTAACATTGGTTGTGTGCCAACGCTTGCTCCCCACAACTGGAGGCCGGCCACATAGCCTAAGACAGGCCTCCCACCCATGCACAAAATAAAAAATAAAGGGGGACATGCCAGAGACCATGTCCTTGGGATCAAAGAGCTACATGCCCTGGGAATCAGAGAGCTAATGAAGAATGTAGTTTCCCACACATAAATTCTGAAGCTACAACCTTATCGTAAAACAAACTATTCATCCCAAACTCCTGAGACAAGATAATGTGTGTCCCAGGAAATTGGCCCTATCAGCCCAGGTGCGAGATAACGGCCAGGCTCCAGGATGTCTGCCACACATTTGGTGTAACATTCTTTTACTTTACAACCCCCTATTCAGAAATGTATTTAACCAGACCCTCTTCACTCATTAAACTGAGACTTTGTTTCACCCCAACTGGTCTCCCTCCTCATTTCTAACCCCATTCCTTTTCAGGCCTAGCCTTACAGACAAATGCCAGCCTCGGGACCCACACTTTGATGACCTGGTGGACGGGTCAGACCTGGAAAATAGATCTAGGAGAGATAACCTGAGGATCATCGGATTACCAGAAAATTATGATGAAAAAATGAGCCTAGATACTATTTTACAGGAAATCATCAAAGAGAAATGCCCAGAAGTAATAGAACTGGAAGGGAAAATAGGTGTTGAAAGAATTCATCGAACACCTTCTGAAAAAGACCCTAAAATAAAGACTCTGAGGAATATTGTGGCCAAACTTCAGAATTTTCAGACTAAAGAAAAAATTTTACAAGCAGCCAGGAAAAAATAGTTCAAATACCAAGATGCCACAATAAGGGTCACACAAGATCTGGCTGCCACAACATTAAAGGATCAAAGGGCCTGGAATCAGATATTCTGAAAGGCAAAAAAGCTTGGAATGCAGCCAAGAATAAACTACCCAGCTAAGCTGAGTATTTTTTTTTCCCATGGAAGAAGATGGACATTTAATGAAATAGAGGAATTCCATCTGTTTCTAAGGAAAAAATCAGACTTAAACAAAAGATTTGATCAACAACAGGAATCAAGAGAAGTAGAAAAAGGTAAAAGGAACTCTTGAGAACTGTATTTCTGTTGTGGATATACATAAAAACCATATGTATAATTTGATTTTACCGATACAAAATAAAAAAGGGAAGTAGAAATGGAAAGGGGATAGCGTCAGAAAAAAGGGAAGAGGGGAGATAAAAAGAGGGAAACTACATGCAACAATGAGGCAAAGGAAACCTATCATATATGAGGGAACTTAGAGAGGGGGAGGAACATTGTGTGAATCCTACTCTCATCAGAGTTGGCTCAAAGAGAAAACAATTGACATATTTGTTTTACAGAGATTCTTCTCTCACTTCATTAAAACGTGAGAGAGGAAAAGGGAGAAGGAAAAAGAGTATTAAGGGAAGGGTACAAGAAAGGGGAAGGGATTCAAAGGGAGGAGGGAGGGATACTAAAAAGAGAGAGCTGTGTGACGTTAGTGGGACCAATAAGTTTAATACTAGGGAAGAAGGGAAGGAGGGCAAGAAAAAGAAAAGTATAATCTGGGGATATTAGGATGGCAGGAAATACAGAATTGGTTATTTTAACCATAAATGTGAATGTGATGAACTCTCCCATAAAGAGGAGGCGGATAGCTGACTGGATCAAAAGTAAGAACCCTACATCTGGGGATATTAGAATGGCAGGAAATACAGAATTGGTTATTTTAACCATAAATGTGAATGGGATGAAATCTCCCATAAAGAGGAGGCGGATAGCTGACTGGATCAAAAGTCAGAACCCTACATCTGGGGATATTAGGATGGCAGGAAATACAGAATTGGTTATTTTAACCATAAATGTGAATGGGATGAAATCTGCCATAAAGAGGAGGCGGATAGCAGACTGGATCAAAAGTCAGAACCCTACAATCTGTTGTTTACAGGAAATACATTTAAAACAGGGAGATACATATAGTCTAAAGGTAAAAGGCTAGAGCAGAATCTATTATGCTTCAGGTGAAGTCAAAAAAGCTGGGGTAGCCATCCTTATCTCAGATCAAGCAAAAGCAAAGATAGATCTAATTAAAAGAGATAAGGAAGGAAACTATATCTTGCTTAAGGGTACTATAGACAATGAAGCAATATCAGTATTAAACATATATGCACCAAGTGGTATAGCATCTAACTTCCTTAAAGAGAAGAGAGTTGCGAGAAGAAACAGACAGCAAAACTATAATAGTGGGAGATCTCAATCTTGCACTCTCAGATTTAGATAAATCAAATCACAAAACAAATAAGAAAGAAATTAAAGAGGTAAATAGAATATTAGAAAAATTAGGTATGATAGATCTCTGGAGAAAACTGAATGGTGACAGAAAGGAGTATACTTTCTTCTCAGCAGTTCATGGAACCTACACAAGTTTTTACTGACCATATATTAGGACATAAAGACCTTAAAATTAAATGCAGGAAGGCAGAAATAGTAAATGTTTTCTTTTCAGATCACAATGCAATAAAAACTACATTCGACAAAAAGTTAGGTGTAAATAGGCCAAAAAATAATTGGAAACTAAATAATCTCATCTTAAAGAATGATTAGGTGAAACAGAAAATTATAGACACAATTAATAATTTCAGTCAAGATAATGACAATGATGAGACATCATATCAAAATTTATGGGATGCAACCAAAGCAGTAATAAGGGGAAATTTTATATCCTTAGAGGCTTACTTGAATAAAATAGAAAAAGAGAAGATCAATGAATTGGGCCTAGAACTTAAAAAGTTAGAAAAAAACCCCAATCAATTACTAAACTTGAAATTCTAAAATTAAAAGGAGAAATTAATAATATAGAAAGTAAAAAAAAAAAACTATTAAATTAATAAACAAAATTGAGTTGGTTTTATGAAAAAACCAATAAAATTGATGAACCTTTGGTAAATCTGATTACAAAAAGGAGAGAAGGAAATCAAATTAGCAATCTTAAAAATGAAAAAGGAGAACTTTCCACTGATGAAGAGGAAATTAAAGAAATAAGGGGTTACTTTGCCCAACTCTATGCCAATAAATTTGATAACCTAAGTGAAATGGATGACTACCTCCAAAAATATAGGCTTCCCAGATTATCAGAAGAGGAAGTAAATTGCTTAAATAGTCCCATTTCAGAAAAAGAAATAGAACAAGCTATTAATCAACTCCCTAAAAAAAAATCCCCAGGACCAGATGGATTCACATGTGAATTCTACCAAACATTCAAAGAACAATTGGCCCCAATGCTTTATAAATTATTTCAAAAAATTGGGAATGAAGGAATCCTACCAAATTCCTTTTATGACACAGATATGGTACTGATACTTAAACCAGGTAGGTTGAAAACAGAGAAAGAAAATTATAGACCAATCTCCCTAATGAATATTGATGCTAAAATCTTAAATAAGATATTAGCAAAAAGACTGCAGAAAATCATCCCCAGGATAATACACCACGATCAAGTGGGATTTATACCAGGAATGCAGGGCTGGTTCAATATTAGAACTATCAGTATAATTGGCCATGTTAATAATCAAATTAACAAAAACCATATGATCATCTCAATAGATGCAGAAAAAGCATTTGATAAAATCCAACATCCATTCCTATTAAAAACTCTTGAGAGTATAGGAATAAATGGACTTTTCCTTAAAATAATCAGGAGCATCTATTTAAAACCAACAGTAAGCATCATATGTAACAGGGACAAACTACAACCATTCCCAATAAGATCAGGAGTGAAACAAGGTTGCCCACTATCACCGTTACTATTTAATATTGTATTAGAAATGCTAGCTTTGGCAATAAGAGTTGAGAAAGAGATTAAAGGAATAAGAATAGGCAATGAGGAAACCAAATTATCACTCTTTGCTGATGATATGATGGTATACTTAGAGAACCCCAGAGACTCTACTAAAAAGTTATTAGAAACGATCCACACCTTTAGCAAAGTTGCAGGGTATAAAATAAACCCACATAAGTCATCAGCATTCTTATATATCACTAACAAAACCCAGCAGTTAGAGTTATAAAAAGAAATTCCATTTAAAGTAACTACTGATTTTATAAAATATTTAGGAATCTATCTGCCAAGGGAAAATCAGAAACTTTATGAGCAAAACTACAAAACACTTTCCACACAAATTAAGTCTGATCTAACCAACTGGAAAAATATTAAATGCTCTTGGATTGGGCGAGCAAGTATAATAAAGATGACAATACTACCTAAATTAATCTATTTATTTAGCGCTATACCAATCAGACTCCCCAAAAAACTACTTTGTATGAACTAGAAAAAATAACAACAAAGTTCATTTGGAAAAACAAAAGGTTAAGAATTTCAAGGGAATTAATGAAAAAAAAATCAAATGAAGGTGGCCTAGCTGTACCAAATCTAAAATTATATTATAAAGCAGCCGTTACTAAAACCATCTGGTATTGGCTAAGAAATAGACTAGTTGATCAATGGAATAGGTTAGGTTCAAAGGACAAAACAGCCAATAACTTTAATAATATAGTGTTTGACAAACCCAAAGACCTCTGTCTCTTGGATAAGTGCATTATTTGACAAAAATTGCTGGGGAAATCGGAAATCAGTATGGCAGTAACTAGGCATTGACCCACACACTTAACACCATACACCAAGATAAGGTCAAAATGGGTTCATGACCTAGGCATAAAGAAGAGATTATAAATAAATTGGAAGAGCATAGGATAGTTTACCTCTCAGACCTGTGGAAGAGGGAGAAATTTATGACCAAAGAAGAACTAGAAATCACTATTGACCACAACATAGAAAATTTTGATTATATCAAATTGAAAAGTTTTTGTAAAAACAAAACAAATGCAGACAAGATTAGAAGGGAAACAAACTGGGAAAGCATTTTTACAATCAAAGGTTCTGATAAAGGCCTCAATTCCAAAATATATAGAGAATTGACTCTAATTTATAAGAAATCAAACCATTCTCCAATTGATAAAAGGTCAAAGGATATGAACAGACAATTCTCAGATGAAGAAATTGAAACTATTTATAGACATATGAAAATATGCTCCAAATCATTATTAATCAGAGAAATGCAAATTAAGACAACTCTGAGATATCACTACACACCTGTCAGATTGGCTAGAGTGACAGGGAAAGATATGTGGAATGTTGGAAGGGATGTGGAAAAACAGGGACACTGATACATTGTTGGTGGAATTGTGAACACATCCAGCCATTCTGGAGAGTAATTTGGAACTATACTCAAAAAGTTATCAAACTGTTCATACCCTTTGATCCAGCAGTTTTTCTACTGGGCTTATACCCCAAAGAGATACTAAAGAAGGGAAAGGGACCTGTATGTGCCTAAATGTAGTGGCTAGAAACTGGAAAATGAATGGATGCCCATCAATTGGAGAATGGTTGAGTAAAGTGTGGTATATGAACGTTATGGAATATTATTGTTCTGTAAGGAATGACCAGCAGGATGAATACAGAGAGGACTGGCAAGACTTACACGAACTGATGCTAAGTGAAATGAGCAGAACCAGGAGATCATTATATACCTCAACAATGATACTGTTTGAGGATGTATTCTGATGAAAGTGTATCTCTTCGATAAAGAGAGCTAATTCAGTTTCAATTGATCAAAGATGGACAGAAGCAGCTACACCCAAAGAAAGAACACTGGGAAATAAATATAAACTCCTTGTATTTTTGTTTTTCTTCCCGGATTATTTATACCTTCTGAATTCAATTCTCCCTGTGCAACAAGAATACTGTTCGGTTCTGCACACATATGTTGTATCTAGGATATACTGTAACCTATTCAACATGTAAAGGACTGCTTGCCATCTGGGGGATGGGGTGGAGGGAGGGAGGGGAAAAGTCAGAACAGAAGTGAATGCAAAGGATAATGCTGTTAAAAATTACCCTGGCATGGGTTCTATCAATAGTTATTAAAAAAAAAAAAAAAAAGAAAAGAAAAGAAAAAAAAAATGTTAAGGGCCATGAAGTCCAAGAACAGATTGCGGGGAATCTAGGTGACTAACTCTACTAATTACATTTGCCATTGCTTTGCATAGTTTAGAATGGGAAAGTTTGCAACCAAATTGAATTTGTTTGTAGTGATGAGATAGAATTTTGTAGCAAAGCCAGTATAGTATTTAGCAACCTGGTTTTAATCTTAAGTTTAATGGTTACTTAGGTGAGAAGTTGATTTTACTTTACCTCTCAGCTTCAGTTTTCTCATCCTCAAAATGTTTGTTGCAAGGAAAATACTTTGTAAACTTCAAAGTAATATATAATTTAGCCCAACGAAGCATTTTAATCCCACCCAGAATTAATTATGTATTTTAAAAAGTCTATCCTTATTAATGTGAAATAAATTACATATTTGGTAAAGTCTCTATCAAAAGGAGGCAGAAAAATTCAGTCACTTGCACTGAAGGTATTTGTTCAGAGCATATATTCCTTAAAAAAAAAAAAAAAAAAAAAGAAGAAGCAATACTAGCTGAAAATTTTCCTACAGTGAGCCAAACATTGAATTAACCACTTACAAGATGACAGGAAAAAGTAATGATGAATGTTAGAGTGGATGTGGGAAAACTGGGACACTGATGCATTGTTGATGGAGTTGTGAATGAATCCAACCATTCTGGAGAGCAATCTGGAATTATGCCCAAAAAGTTATCAAACTGTGCATACCCTTTGATCCAGCAGTGCTACTACTGGGATTATACCCCAAAGAGATACTAAAGAAGGGAAAGGGACCTGTGTGTGCCAAAATGTTTGTGGCAGCCCTGTTTATAGTGGCTAGAAACTGGAAATTGAATGGATGCCCATCAATTGGAGAATGGTTGGGTAAATTGTGGTATATGAATGTTATGGAATATTATTTTGTAAGAAATGACCAGCAGGATGAATACAGAGAGGCTTGGAGAGACTAACATGAATTAATGCTAAGTGAAATGAGCAGAACCAGGAGATACTTATATACTTCAACAACGATACTGTATGAGGATATATCCTGATGGGAGTGGATTTCTTTGACAGAGACCTAACTCCGTTTCAATTGATAAATGATGGACAGAAGCAGCTACACCCAAAGGAAGAACACTGGGAAATGAATGTGAACTATTTGTATTTTTGTTTTTCTTCCCCGGGTTATTTTTACCTTCTGAATCCAATTCTCCCTATGCAACAAGAGAACTGTTCCGTTCTACAAACATATATTGTATCTAGGATATACTGCAACATATCTAACATATATAGGACTGCTTGCCATCTAGGGGAGGGAGTGGAGGGAGGGAGGGGAAAAATTGGAACACAAACAAGTGCAAGGGATAATGTTGTAAAAAAATTACCCTGGCATGGATTCTGTCAATATAAATAAAATATTAATAAAAACAATTAAAAAAATTAACCACACACAACGCACAAAATCAATAAATCACAGGATTTGTGATGTTTTTGTTCTCACTATATGACTGACTATTGTGCTTTTCTAATAATATATCTGGATATTATAATAATACTTTTTTGCATAGAAATCATCTTGTAATAATAATAAAGACTTATTAAAATATTTTGTGTTTAATGTACTTTGAGAAGTACTCTCAGTACAAAAACAAAATGAAAAACAATTCATGCCCTTAAAGAACTCACATCATATACATAGATAACTACAAGATAATTTGACAAGGGGAAAAAGCACTATTAATTTGGGAAATTTAACAAAAGAGGGGATTCATCTACTTGGAGCTTAAAAGGAAACTAAAGATTTTACACATAGAGTCAGAGGAAAAAGCTTCTGTTCACAGTGTTCAGGAGAGCTTATACAAAGTCACAGAGGTAGGAGGTAGAATAGTTGGAATGAATGAGGCATAGGCAATGCTGAAGAGGAAGTGTATTAACTAAGTCTGATATGTCAGGGCAGAATTAGATGCCAAATGGCTTTACATATTAAGTTGTTTGTTTTATATTAGAAACTGTAGGGAACCTGGAGGATTCTTGAGCAGGAAAGTTCATCTGGCCAGTTGTGAAGAACAATAATTAGAGGAGTTTCTGAAAAGAGCAAAATTAATTTGATGAGCATTTGAGTCTTTGTTTGGGTCACCCAAAATATTGAATATTTATGATATTGCATGATTGGCTACCATCTGGGTATTTGGTGGTGTCCTCAAATAATTTCTGAGCTTTATATCTTTCTGTTATATGGCAGGTTTTATTAAGAAATCGAGATATTTCATTTAGATATCTTTCCTCTTTTGTTTTGGATTTCTTGGTATCATGGGATTTATTTAATCTTTTTTTTTTCTTCTAATTTATGGTCTTCTTTGTTTTAAGGAATCAAATCTGATCGCTAATTCAGAAATTACTTCCACAATACTAAGTTGTCATTCTATATCTTAGAGGGTTTTTGATGTTTGTATGTGATAATTTTAAGTAGTCATCAATCTACATCATCTAATTTAATTACCTGTGAAGTGTTCATGATTTACAAATGTATGAACCTTTTGTGTAGTCCAAAATCATATTTCCACTGTAAACCACACTTTCCAAAGCACTTTCTGCTCTCTTGTGTTAACTGGTTTGTATTCAGATGTTAATATAGCTTGCAGATTCTTATTGAAATCTTTGTAGAATTCATCTAGTTCTTTATCTTCTGCAACATATCTTCATGAATAAAGTGAGTACTTATCATAAACAAAGGCAGGTATATAGGCCAAATGTTTGATGCGTTGTAATTCCACTGAGTGCATAGTAAAAGAAACTATCAACTCTCTTAATTCTCTGCCCAAGAAACATACTGTGTTCAACCCTTCCATTCTTTGTTTCTTCTAGTAGTAAAAATGTGTTGGCATGGTAAATTTCCTCTAATATAATGGGGACTAATCACTGAGTAAAGCTCTCAAATTTAAAGTGTCTAAAACTGGCCCAATTCAGAACACCCCCCCGCCCCGACCCCCACTCCATGTTTTATTTTTGTCTTTTTGCTGACAAGGCATTTATATCTAGCGGCAACCTGCTTTTGATAAGTCACTCTCAAGTGAAATATTTTGATCTCAAGTGATATAAAGTATCATTTACTAGAATATACTTTCTGAGACAGTAGAACTCCAGAGCTTGTATACTTTGATTATAGTCTTTCTGAGGGCAGGGTCTGTTTCTCTTTCAATCCTAGTATTAATTTTGAATGCATCTTAGCAAATATATGGAAGATGGGTTGTTGGAAGATACTTAATAATCAGTTAGGAAAATCACCTTCAACAAGGTCATGTACTTTAATGGATTCAGGCCAATGTAATTTAATTCAAGAAATCACTCGGAAGCATCCAACTCCTTTTTCTGGTTCTATACAAAATTGATAGCTATTTGTATAGACATATCTTTATTAGAAAAATGTAAGATTTTAAATTACATATACTAGGCAAATTTGAAATGTATAAATATGTTAAAAAATAGGAAATTTTGTTGTCATTCCAGCTATCTCAAACAGATCCCACATTGTTTAGCTTTTCCGATTTTTTTTTCCCCCAGAAGCAGGGGTGTAAATTAAAGAATTAGAGAAATATCTATCTTTTAAGGTCAAAGCTGTTCCTTCACCTTGAATATTTCAATTGTTTTCTACTGAAATTACAATTTAAATGAATTCTAATATTTAAATTTTAAAATTCATGTGAAGCAATGTGAGTTGTTAGAAGTATGTGTTTCTAAACATATCAGAACTGAGTCAAAAGTATTAATATTTTCATTTTAAATTACCAAATAAGATAAATTTCATTACATAGTCACATGCTGAAATAAAAATCTCTTCCTCAAGTATTTTATTATTTGAAGCAAGGGAACATGAAGAAAATAGATTTTAACAATTTTAGTGTATCTTTTCATTTCTGGAAGTGTATTATTAAACTTGAATTTTGAAAAAAAATCTCATTTGCATTGAAAATTTATAAACATTAAGGTTTCACCTCCCATAGGTGTCTGTTCATGATGTCTTTTTAATTTGGATATGTGCCTATAGTACATGTGCTAATCTGAATTTTATTTAAATAACTAAGATCCCTACATATTTACTGCAGGTTTCTAAAATCAATTCTATACTTTATTGTATAGAAAAACATAATACATACACATTAAGAAATAATCCTGCTAATATTAAATTGAACAGCTTACAACACTTTTTTTTAGCATTAGATTTTTCTTAGCGAGAGAAGCTTGAGTTACTTTTTCTATCTTCCTCTCTTCATCAGTGCCTCCCAAAAAAAAAAAAAATAATAAGGTGGCAGGGGAAAAATGAGTTAACACAAGAAGGATAAATAGGAAAGAATTTATTTATCACCAAGTTAGTGTGTTAAATGTTAAAAATAATTAATGGCCTAGGAATATTCATTGAGAGTTGACATCACACCTTTCTCTTGATCATGGGTGGGATTCTAATGTCATTTTGACTTTCTTTCACACACATTTCATTATTATTCTACAAATGACTGTGTAGTGGCTGCTTGTTCATCATGTGCATTTGTATGTATGTGGCTGTGTATATAATCATTCAAATCATAAACTTTTCCTAAGAAAAAATCATTTCTTACCTGACTTGTCCTATGATTTAAGGAATTTATCTTAGGATTGTCCTATGATTTAAGGAAACTAAATAATCTCATACTAAAGAATGATTGGGTGAAACAGCAAATTATAGACATAATTACTTCATCCAAGAAAACGATAATAATGAGACATCATACCAAAATGTAGGGGATGCAGCCAAAGCGGTAATAAGGGGAAATCTCATATCTCTAGAGGCCTATTTGTATAAAATAGAGAAAGAGAAGGTCAATGAATTGGGCTTGCAACTAAAAATGCTAGAAAAGGAACAAATTAAAAACCCCCAGCCAAACACTAAACTTGAAATTCTAAAAATAAAAGGAGAGATCAATAAAATTGAAAGTAAAAAAACTATTGAATTAATTAATAAAACTAAGAGTTGGTTCTATGAAAAAACCAACAAAATAGACAAACCCTTAGTAAATCTGATTTAAAAAAGAAAAGAGGAAAATCAAATTGTTAGTCTTAAAAATGAAAAGGGAGAACTCACCACTAACGAAGAGGAAATTAGAGCAATAATTAGGAGTTACTTTGCCCAACTTTATGCCAATAAATTCGACAACTTAAATGAAATATAATACCTCCAAAAATATAGCTTGCCTAAACTAACAGAGGAAGAAGTAAATATCCTAAACAGTCCCATCTCAGAAAAAGAAATAGAACAAACTATCAATCAACTCTCTAAGAAAAAATCCCCAGGACCAGATGGATTTACATCTGAATTCTATCAAACATTTAAAGATCAATTAACTCCAATGCTAAATAAACTATTTGAAAAAGTAGGGATTGAAGGACTCCTTTTATGACACAGACATGGTACTGATACCTAAACCAGGTAGGCTGAAAAAAGAGAAAGAAAATTATAGACCAAGCTCCCTAATGAATATTGATGCTAAAATCTTAAATAAAATATTAGCAAAAAGACTACAGAAAATCATCCCCAGGATAATACACTATGACCAAGTAGGATTTATACCAGGAATGCAGGGCTGGTTCAATATTAGGAAAACTATTAACATAATTGACTATATCAATAACCAACCAAACAAAAACCATATGATCATCTCAATAGATGCAGAAAAAGCATTTGATAAAATCCAACAGCCATTCCTAATAAAAACACTTGAGAGCATAGGAATAAAAGGACTTTTCCTTAAAATAGTCAGGAGCATATATTTAAAATCTTCAGTAAGCATCGTATGCAATGGGGAAAAACTGGAACCTTTCCCAGTAAGATCTGGAGTGAAGCAAGGTTGCCCACTATCACCATTATTATTCAATATTGTATTAGAAACACTAGCCTCGGCAATAAGAGTCGGGAAAGAGATTAAAGGAATTAGAGTAGGCAATGAGGAAACCAAACTATCACTCTTTGCAGATGATATGATGGTATACCTAGAGAACCCCAGAGATTCTACTAAAAAGCTATTAGAAATAATTCATAATTTTAGCAAAGTAGCAGGATACAAAATAAATCCCCATAAATCCTCAGCATTTTTATACACCACCAACAAAATCCAAGAGCCAGAGATACAAAGAGAAATTCCATTCAAAATAACTGTTGATAGCATAAAATATTTGGGAATCTACCTACCAAAGGAAAGTCAGGAATTATTTGAGCAAAATTACAAAAAAGTTTCCACACAAATAAAGTCAGACTTAAATAACTGGAAAAATATTAAGTGCTCTTGGATAGGCCGAGCAAATATAATAAAGATGACAATAAAAATGTTTTCCCAATTTATTGCTTCCCTTCTAATCTGATTGGCATTAATTTTTTTTAATGCAATATAATTAATATTATCTATTTGTTTTTTAATTATGAGTTTCAGTAGTTCTTTGGTTACAAATTCCTTCTCCACAGATCTAAGAGATATACTATCCAATGTTTTTAATGTTTTTCTAATTTTGCTTATATCAACATTGTCTAAATCATGAACTGTTTTGACCTTATCTTAGTATATGATACTAGGTGTGGGTCAATGCCTAGTTTCTGCCAAACTAGTTTCCAATTTTCCCTGCAGTTTTTGTCAAATATTGAGTTCTTATCCCAGAAGATGGGATTTTTTGGTTTGTCAACCACTAGATTGCCTCATGTTGTTTTGTCCTGTGAAGCTAAAATATTCCACTGATCAATTTCTTTCTTAGCCAGTAGCAAATAGTTTTGATGACCACGAATTTGTAAAATCGTTTTAGGTCTGGCATAGGCCACTTTCATTGGCATATTTTTTTTCATTAATTCCCTTGAAATTCTTGACCTTTTGTTCTTCCAGATTAACTTTATTATTTTTTCTAGATTTGTAAAATAATTTCTTGGGCGTTTGAATGGTATGGCCCTAAATAAGAAGTTTAATTTAGGTAGTATTGTCATTTGTATTTGCTCAGCCTATCCATGACTTGAGTATTGTCATTTGTATTTGCTCAGCCTATCCATGACTTGATATTTTTCCAATTTAGGAGACCTGACTTTATTTGTGTAGAAAGTGTTTTCTAGTTGTGTTGGCATAGTTCCTGACTTTCCCTTGGCAGGTAGATTCCCAAATGTTTTATACTTTATTTTAATACTTTTGACAGTTATTTTGAATGGAATTTCTCTTTCTCTTGCCTGCTAGACTTTGTTGGTAATATATAATAATGTTGATGATTTATGTGGATTTAATTTGTATCTTGCAACTTTCCTAATGCTGTGAATTGTTGCTAGTATTGTTTTAGTTCATTCTCTAAGGTTCTCATTCTCTAAGGTTCTCTAAAGGAAACTGTCATATCATCTGCAAGGAGTGATAATTTGGTTTCCTCATTATCTACTCTTAATTTTTAAAATATTTTTTCTTCTCTTATTATAGCCAATGCTAATATTTCCAATAAAATATTGAATAGTGATACGGGGCACCCTTGTTTCATTCCAGATCTTACTGGGAATGGTTCTAATTTGTCCCCATTACATATGATGCTCATTCATGATTTTAATTTTCTTTCTCTGTTTTCACCCTGTCTGGTTTAGCATAGGTATCAGCACAATATTTCTGTCATAAAAGGAATTTAGGAGTCCTTCTTTCCTTGTTTCTTCCAAATAGTTTACATAATATTGAAAAAAAATTGTTCTTGAATGTTTTGTAGAAAATGCCAAAGATAAAAAACAGACTCAATATTTTTACCTTTGTCCACCAAAGTTATCATTCTGGCCCTGGAGATTTTTTCTTAGGGAGTTGATTAATAGGTTGTACTATTTCTTTGTCTAAAATGGGACTACTTAAATAATTTATTTCCTCTTCTTTTAACCTGGGCCAATGTATATTTTTATACAGATACCTCTGTTTCATTATCAAATTTATTATTGACATATAGTTGGGCAAAATAACTTCTAATTATTGCTCTAATTTCCTCTTTATTAGTGGAAAGATCTCCCTTTTCATTTGTGAGACTAAAAATTTGATTGTCTTTTTCTAATCAAATTAAATAAAAATGCATTTGTTGTTTTTCTCACAAAAACACTTAGTTTTTTATTAATTCAAAAGTTTTCTTGCTTACATTGTTCAATCTCCGGTTTTATTTTTAGAATTTCACATTTGTTATCTGATGGTTTTTGGCTTGTTCTAGAATTTTCTAGCTGTAAGCCCAATTCATTGATCTTCTCTTTCTCTATTTCATGCAAGTAAGCATCTTGAGATATAAATTTTCCTCTAATAATCACTTTGGCTGCATCCCACAAATTTTGGTATGTTATCTCATTGGCATTCTCTTCATAGATGAAGTTATTGTGTTTTTAATTTGTTGTTTTACCCATTCATTCTTTAGGATTAGATTAGTTTCCAATTAATTTTTGGTCTATTTTCCGTGGCCTTTTCTTGCATGTGATTTTTATTGCATTATGATCTGAAAAGTTATTTACTATGTCTATCTTTCTGCATTTGATTTTGAGGTACTTATGTCTTAATATGTGGTCAATTTTTGTATAGGTTCTATGAACCATGGAGAAAAAAGTATATCCCTTACTGTCTCCATTCGATTTTCTCCAAAGATCTATTACACCTAACTTTTCTAACATTCTTTTTACATCCTTAATTATCTAGTTCTGAGATACCAAGGTTGAGAATCCCCAACTATTATAGTTTTGATGTCTATTTTTCTTGCATCTCTCTCTCTCTCTCTCTCTCTCTCTCTCTTTTAATTTTTATTTAATAATTACTTTATATTGACAGAATTCATGTCAGGGTAATTTTTTTACAACATTATCCCTTGTACTCATTTCTGTTCCGATTTTTCCCCTCCCTCCCTCACCCCCTCCCCTAGATGGCAAGCTGTCCTATATATGTTGGATATGTTGCAGTATATCCTAGATACAATATATGTTTGCAGAACCAAACAGTTCTCTTGTTGCACAGGGAGAATTGGATTCAGAAGGTATAAATAACCCGGGAAGAAAAACTAAAATGCAGATAGTTCACATTCGTTTCCCAGTGTTCTTTCTTTGGGTGTAGCTGCTTCTGTCCATCATTTATCAATTGAAACTCAGGTCTCTTTGTCAAAGAAATCCACTTCCATCAAAATATGTCCTCATACAATATCGTTGTCGAAGTATATAATGATCTCCTGGTTCTGCTCATTTCACTCAGCATCAGTTCATGTAAGTCTCGCCAGTCCTCTCTGTGTTCATCCTGCTGGTCATTTCTTGCAGAACAATAATATTCCATAACATTCATATACCACAATTTACCCAGCCATTCTCCAATTGATGGGCATCCATTCATTTTCCAGTTTCTAGCCACTACAAATAGGGCTGCTACAAATATTTTGGCACATACAGGTCCCTTTCCCTTCTTTAATATTTCTTTGGGATATAAGCCCAATAGAAACACTGCTGGATCAAAGGGTATGCACAATTTGATAATTTTTGGGGCATAATTCCAGATTGCTCTCCAGAATGGTTGGATTCGTTCACAACTCCACCAACAATGCATTAGTGTCCCAGTTTTCCCGCATCCCCTCCAACATTCATCATTATTTTTTCCTGTCATCTTAGCCAATCTGACAGGTGTGTAGTGGTATCTCAGAGTTGTCTTAATTTGCATTTCTCTGATCAATAATGATTTGGAACACTCTTTCATATGAGTGGTAATAGTTTCAATTTCGTCATCTGAAAATTGTCTGTTCATATCCTTTGACCATTTATCAATTGGAGAATGGCTTGATTTCTTATAAATTTGAGTCAGTTCTCTATATATTTTGGAAATGAGGCCTTTATCAGAACCTTTAACTTGTGAAGATGTTTTCCCAGTTTGTTGCTTCCCTTCTAATTTTGTTTGCATTAGTTTTGTTTGTACAAAGGCTTTTTAATTTGAAGTAATCAAAATTTTCTATTTTGTGATCAGTAATGGTCTCTAGTTCATCTTTGGTCACAAAATTCTTTCTCCTCCACAAGTCTGAAAGATAAACTACCCTATGTTCCTCTAATTTATTTATAATCTCGTTCTTTATGCCTAGGTCATGGACCCATTTTGATCTTATCTTGGTATATGGTGTTAAGTGTGGGTCCATGCCTAATTTCTGCCATACTAATTTCCAATTATCCCAGCAGTTTTTATTAAATAATGAATTCTTATCCCAGAAGTTAGGGTCTTTGGGTTTGTCAAACACTAGATTGCTATAGTTGACTATTCTGTCTTGTGAACCTAACCTTTTCCACTGATCCACTAATCTATTTCTTAGCCAATACCAAATGGTTTTGGTGACTGCTGCTTTATAATATAATTTTAGATCAGGTACAGCTAGGCCTCCTTCATTTGATTTTTTTTTTCATTAATTCCCTTGAGGTTCTTGACTTTTTATTGTTCCATATGAATTTTGTTGTTATTTTTTCTAAATCATTAAAATATTTTCTTGGAAGTCTGATTGGTATAGCACTAAATAAATAGATTAGTTTAGGGAGTATTGTCATCTTTATTATGTTCGCTCGGCCTATACAAGAGCACTTAATATTTTTCCAATAATTTAAGTCTGACTTTATTTGTGTGGAAACTTTTTTGTAATTTTGCTCAAATAATTCCTGACTTTCCTTTGTAGATAGATTCCCAAATATTTTATGCTATCAACAGTTATTTTGAATGGAATTTCTCTTTGTATCTCTTGCTGTTGGATTTTGTTGGTGGTGTATAAAAATGCTGAGGATTTATGGGGATTTATTTTGTAGCCAGCTACTTTGCTAAAATTATGAATTATTTCCAATAGCTTTTTAGTAGAATCTCTGGGGTTCTCTAGGTATACCATCATATCATCTGCAAAGAGTGATAGTTTGGTTTCCTCATTGCCTACTCTAATTCCGTTAATCTCTTTCTCGACTCTTATTGCAGAGGCTAGTGTTTCTACTACAATATTGAATAATGATGGTGATAGTGGGCAACCTTGCTTCACTCCAGATCTTACTGGGAAAGGTTCCAGTTTTTCCCCATTGCATATGATGCTTACTGATGGTTTTAAATATATGCTCCTGACTATTTTAAGGAAAAGTCCATTTATTCCTATGCTCTCAAGTGTTTTTATTAGGAATGGATGTTGGATTTTATCAAATGCTTTTTCTGCATCTATTGAGATGATCATATGGTTTTTGTTTGTCTGGTTATTGATATAGTCAATTATGCTAATAGTTTTCCTAATATTGAACCAGCCCAGCATTCCTGGTATAAATCCAACTTGGTCATAGTGTATTATCCTGGGGATGATTTTCTGTAATCTTTTTGCTAATATTTTATTTAAGATTTTAGCATCAATATTCATTAGGGAGATTGGTCTATAATTTTCTTTCTCTGTTTTCAGCCTACCTGGTTTAGGTATCAGTACCATGTCTGTGTCATAAAAGGAGTTTGGTAGGACTCCTTCAATCCCTATTTTTTCAAATAGTTTATTTAGCATTGGAGTTAATTGTTCTTAAAATGTTTGGTAGAATTCACATGTAAATCCATCTGGTCCTGGGGATTTTTTCTTAGGGAGTTGATTGATAGTTTGTTCTATTTCTTTTTCTGAGATGGGACTGTTTAGGATATTTACTTCTTCCTCTGTTAGTTTGGGCAAGCTATATTTTTGGAGGTATTTTTCTATTTCATTTAAGTTGTCGAATTTATTGGCATAAAGTTGAGCAAAGTAACTCCTAATTATTGCTCTAATTTCCTCTTCATTACTGGTGAGTTCTCCCTTTTCATTTTTAAGACTAACAATTTGATTTTCCTCTTTCCTTTTTTTAATCAGATTTACTAAGGGTTTGTCTATTTTGTTGGTTTTTTCATAGAACCAACTCTTAGTTTTATTAATCATTTCAATAGTTTTTTTACTTTCAATTTTATTGATCTCTCCTTTTATTTTTTGAATTTCAAGTTTAGTGTTTGACTGGGGGTTTTTAATTTGTTCCTTTTCTAGCATTTTTAGTTGCAAACCCAATTCATTGATCTTCTCTTTCTCTGTTTTATACAAATAGGCCTCTAGAGATATGAAATTTCCCCTTATTACTGCTTTGGCTGCATCCCATACATTTTGGTATGATGTCTCATTATTATCATTTTCTTGGGTGAAGTTATTAATTATGTCTATGATTTGCTGTTTCACCCAATCATTCTTTAGTATGAGATTATTTAGTTTCCAATTATTTTTTGGTCTACTTCCCCCTGGTTTTTTGTTGAATGTAATTTTCATTGCATCGTGGTCTGAAAAAGATGCATTCACTATTCTGCCTTACTGCATTTGAGTTTGAGGTTTTTATGTCCTAATATATGGTCAATTTTTGTATAAGTTCCATGAACTGCTGAAAAGAAGGTGTACTCCTTTCTATCCCCATTACATTTTCTCCAGAAATCTATCATATCTAATTTTTCTAGTATTCTATTTATCTCTTTGACTTCTTTCTTATTTATTTTGCGGTTTGATTTATCTAATTCTGAGAGTGCAAGGTTGAGTAAAACTATTTTAGTTTTACTGTCTATTTCTTCTTGCAGCTCTCTTAATTTCTCTTTTAAGAATTTAGATGCTACACCACTTGGTGCATATATGTTTAATATAGATACTGCTTCATTATTCATTCTATCCTTTAGCAAGATATAGTGCCCTTCCTTATCTTTTTTAATTAGATCAATTTTTGCTTTAGGTTGATCTGAGATCAGGATGGCTACCCCTGCTTTTTTGACTTCACCTGAAGCATAGTAGATTTTGCTCCAACCTTTTACCTTTAACCTGCATGTATCTCCCCGCTTCAGGTGTGTTTCCTGTAAACAACATATTGTAGGATTCTGGCTTTTAATCCATTCTGCTAACCGCTTCCTCTTTATGGGGGAGTTTACCCTGTTCACATTTATGATTAGAATGACCAATTCTGTATTACTTGCCATCTTATTAACCCCGGTTTATGCTTTTCTCCCTTCTTTCTCCTTTACCCCCCTTCCCAGTATTAAGCTTGTGAGTACCACTTGCTTCTCACAGCCTTCCCTTTTTAGTATCCCTCCCCCCGCCTTGGCGTTCCTCCCCCTATCTTACCCCTTTCCCTCCCAGTTTCCTTATTCCCTTCCGCTTAGCTTATTTCTTCCCTTTTCACTTTTCCCTTCTCACTTTTCAATGAGGTGGGAGAAGTTTCTCCATAGATTGAATATGTCTTAAGATTTTTCACTTAAAGCCAATTCTGAAGGCAGTAAGATACCCACTATATTCATCCCCCTCCATTCTTTCTCTCAGATATAATAGGTTTCCTATGCCTCTTCATGAGATGTACTACCCACACTTTACCCTTTTTCTGATACAATGTCCTTTCCACATCAATTTCTAGAACAAGGTATACATGTAATCTTTATACATCTTTATATCAGAAATATAGTTCCCAAGATTAATCTTTACCTTTTTAGATTTCTCTTGAGTTTTATATTTGTAGATCAAACTTTTTGTTAAGTTCTGGCTTTTTCACCAAAAATAGGTGAAATTCGCTTACTTCGTTGAATGTCCATCTTCTTCCCTGGAAAAAGATGCTCATTCTTGCTGGGTAAGTTATTTTTGGTTGCATACCAAGTTCCTTAGCCTTTCGGAATATCATATTCCAGGCCCTTTGATCCTTTAATGTGGATGCTGCCAGATCCTGGGTGATCCTTATTGTGGCTCCTTGATACTTGAATTGGGTTTTTCTAACCGCTTGCAATATTTTTTCCTTCATCTGAGGGTTCTGGCATTTGGCCACTATATTCCTTGGTGTTTTGATTTTAGGATCCCTTTCAGTGGGTGATCGATGAATCCTTTCAATGTTTATTTTTTCCTCTGTTCCTATGACTTCTGGGCAGTTCTCTTTGATAATTTCCTGGAAAATAGTGTCCAGGCTCTTTTTTTCATCATGTTTTTCTGGGAGTCCAATGATTCTCAGATTGTCTCTCCTGGATCTGTTTTCCAGGTCTCTTGTCTTCCCCAGAAGGTATTTCACATTTTTCTCCATTGTTTGATTTTTTTGGATTTGCTTGACTGATTCTTCTTGTCTCCTTGAGTCATTCAATTCCAATTGTTCAATTCTGATTTTCAGTGAAGTATTTTCTTCACTCACTTTTTAAAAATCTTTTTCTAATTGTCCAATTGAGTTCTTTTGTTCTGTGGAATTTTTTTCCATTTCACCAATTTTGTTTTTTATAGAGCTATTTTCTGTTTCCAGTTCACTAATCCTATTTTTCAAGGATTTTATTTCTTTATCCACTCTCTCTTTAACTGACTTCTCCAGGCTCTTTTGCCAAGCCTCCCATTTTTCTTCTAGCTCCCTTGTGAGAGCTTTTAAATTACTTCTATGAGGTTCATCTGTGCTGAGGAACAGATGATCTCCTCCTTTGGGGATTCACCTGGAGACTGTCTGATTTTAGTCTCCTCAGGATTTAGAGTCTGCTCTCTATCTGTGTAGAAGCTGTCAAGGGTTAAAGTCCTCTTCAGTTTCTTGCTCATTCTGTCTAATAATCAAAGACAGACTAGCAAAAAAAAAAAAAGAAAAAACTGGAGTCTTTCTTTGGGGGAGGGGCTGGGTGTTGTTACCGAGCTTCCTCTACAGACTGCAGGGGGCAGCAGCGAGGCACTGGCCCGACTGTGCTGCGCCTGCGTTTTGAGATCCCAGAGCGTGCTGAGTTACTGGTGGTGGGGTGGGGGTGGGGGTAGGGGGGAGGGTGGCCAGGTCCCAAGAGACTCCAGCTGTTTGGGGTTGTATTCTTCAACCCTGGTGTTTTTAGCTTCTCTGCTGGGCTGCTGACTTGCTGCCGGAGCAAAGTATCCAAACCTGTAGTGAAGCTCTCCCCGCAGAGACGGCTGCGATCACTCCCCACCCCCTCTCCCGTCTGCTCCCGTGCTCTCACTGCCGCTGCCCGCCGCCTGCGCCCAATCTAAAACCGTCCCAGCCCTCCAGTAAAGACAGACCTTTCTTGGCGAATCTCAAGGATGGCTTCTCTTGGTAACTATTTGTGGGTTTTTTTTTTCAGTCAAGCATTAATTCAGAGGCTTGTAATGAAATGGATAGTGAGAGAAAGCGCGGAGCTTACACAGCTATGTGCCTCCTCTCCGCCATCTTAACCGGAAGCTCTTGCATCTCTCTCAACTTCTTTAAGTATTTGGATGCTCTACTATTTGGTGCATATATGCAAATATATTGATTTTGCTTCATTATCTATAGTATCCTTTAAAAAGAATAGTTTCCTTATTTCTTTTAATTAGATCTTTGCTTTTGCTTGATTTGAGGTTAGGATCTCTACTCCTGCTTTTTTAACTTCACCTAGAGGCAAAATAAATTCTGCTCTATCCCTTTACTTTCACTCTGTATATATCAGCTTTAAATGTGATCCTTGTAAACATTTTGTAGGATTCTGGTTTTTTAATCCAGTTCTGTTATCCAGTTCTGCTATCTACTTCTGTTTATGGCAGAGTTCATCCCATTCATATTCATAGTTAAAATAACTAATTCTATTTTTCCTACCATCTTATTTACCATGTTATGCTTTTCTTTTTCACCCTTCCTTCCAAGTATTTTGCTTCTGATCACCACACCCCTCAAACAGCCCTCCCCTTTTAGAACTCCTCCTTTCTTACATCTTTCCCCTACTACTACTGTTTTCCCTTCTATTAGCCTTCCCCCTTTTTCCCCCTTTCCCCTCCCACTTTCTTATAAAGATTTTGTGTGAAATTAAATATAGCTAATAATCTCTCTTTGAGCCAAATTTATTGAAATTAAGTCACCCAATGCCATTCTGTCTTTCTTCTTTCCCCCAATTATAATAGGTTTTCTTTGCCTCTTCATGAGATAGGATTTCCCTTATTTTACCTCATTTTTCTCCTTTTTTCAATACAATCCCTTTCTAGTTTTTTCATAGCATAATAAAATCAAATTATACTCACACTAACTATTCCCAGCTCCCATACTTGATTCTGGGTCACAGTCATTGGTGGCAGTCCTTGGGCAAGGAGGAACATTTGTATACCAGATCTTGTGACCACAGTGGAGACACAACTATCCTCAAAATTCCAGCACTTGAAAAGAATGCTCCAGGTAACTCACAGGCCAGGAGAATAGTAAACACATCTTTCCTTCATTTACACCTTGTTGGAAGAATAGGAAATTTAGAGAACCTTAGAAGTATCTTTGAAAAAGTTGCACAAAATTCCTGAAGTTTGAGACACTGAGTGCTTGCTACATATTGATAGCAGATCCCTACTTGAAACAAAGAGTAAAAACTCAAATCATCAGTTGCAAAAATGAGAAAACTGAAAATTGTGACCATGGAATGATACTTTGGTGGACAAAGATAAAAACTGAGTTTTTTTTTTTAATCTTTTTAAAATCTTTTGTCACTACTGTTGAAGATTCTATACCCAAAGCTTCCAAGAAAAATTAGTTTCAGGTCATGCAAAAGCTCAGAAAGGATTTAAAAAATTAAGAGCTAAAGGAAAAATTGGGAAAAGCTGTGAAAATAGTGCAAGAAAATTATGTAAAATGAGTCAACAGCTTGATAAACAAAAATACTGAAGAAACACCTTAACAAACCAGCTAGTCCAAATGGAAAAGAAAGAAAACAGTGAAGAAAATGGTGCATTCCAAAGGAAAATTGGCCAAATGGAAAAGAAGGTATAAATTGAAAATAGTTGTTTAAAAAATTAGGATCAAGTAAGTGGAATCTCACGACTTTATGAGAAATCTAAGAAAGCAAAATGAAAAGAATGTAAAAATGGAAGAATTTAGGAAATATATTAGAAAAAAACTGACTTGGAATAAATTGATCCAGGAGAGATGATTTAAAAATTATTGGATTGTCTCAAAACATAATCAAAAAACCTGCCTAGACATCTTTCAAGAAATTGTCAAGCAAAAATGCCCTGTTATTCTCAAACCAGAGGTTAAAATAGAAATTGAAAGAATCCACCAATTAACTTCCTGAAAGATCCCCAAATGAAAAGTGAAAAGTCCCAGGAATATTATAACCAAATTCCAGAACACAAGATTTGGCAGCTTCCACAGGATTAATGTGAAATACTTGGCAAAGATTAGATTACTTAATATGTTTGACAGGGAATTCCTGTGTGCCTTTTGGTTTGCTTACTAACCACTAAAGTTGTATCCACTTTTGATATGACATGATTCTAATCTGTCATTAATTTTACCAATGTATTTTTCCTTGCCATTCTTAGCATAATTCAGGAATATGCCATTATCTTATTTACACTTTTTATACTTTTTATATACTTTTTTATTTATATATTTTTTATTTATTTATACCTTTACACACAATACTTAAAGGAAATTCAAAATGCCATTCTTATATATAGAATAAAAGATAAATTGAGTTGCAAGCAAATGAGAAATGATGTAGTCCACTTAATTTACAGATAGCAAAGAAAAGGTCTCAGAGAAGTCAAGGGATTTGCTCAAGATCATATAGCAAGTATTTTTGAAGAGTCAAGAATTCTACTTTCCATGTGGGAGATGATTGACTCAGAACCATTACATTAGGAAAAATATCAAAGGATACTGAGGTTAGCTTTTTCCTTTAATATTGTAATATTTCTCTAAACAATCTAACAGACTGCCTTCTATCCAAGAAACATTGAGGATCCATTAAATAACCTCCCCTCAAGCTCTAATGGAGTGTGGCAGGATCACCTATGCCAGCAGAATTGTTAAGAATTTCCTTTACAAAAGAAGAACAAAATCTTACTGAATTTTCTAAAATCAATAGTTACAGGAAAAAAACCTTTACATATATGTATGCACACACACAAATATAT
This sequence comes from Antechinus flavipes, assembly GCF_016432865.1. Taxonomy (NCBI): domain Eukaryota; kingdom Metazoa; phylum Chordata; class Mammalia; order Dasyuromorphia; family Dasyuridae; genus Antechinus; species Antechinus flavipes. The sequence goes on from NC_067403.1 coordinate 244,305,699, forward strand.
ATGTGTGTGTGTATATATGTATATATATTTACACACACAGAGACATATAATTTTGAATGACTTGACTTTTGAATAACCATTATTGTTAACCTCCACCTCTTATTTTTGTTTTCTAGGTTTGCAAATAAGATAAAGGAAATTTGTCAGTAGGCATGTGTAATTCAATAACTGTCTCTGGAAATGCTGTTCAATGAGCAAAAATATTTCTGTTACCTGCCCATACCTCATTCTGTCTTTGCCAATGATTTTATGAATAAATTTATTTTTATGAAAAATTGAAGTTTTTATAGATAAGTCATTAAAAAAGAGACTGTCAAACATTACAATTTGAGAAGTCATATACAATCTATATAACTCTCAATGTTGATAAATGTAAATTTATCAATTAGATTTGCTTTTACAAACTATTAGCATTGGAACTTTAAGAAAAAATTTGTTTTTTTTTTTAAATTTTTTTGCTACTGTAGAACTTGTAATCATGCCATACAAAATATGCTATATATTACTCTGCCTTTCATATAGTCTGGGAAAAAAAAATATCAGAGCACTTAGCAATCTATGTTAGTCAAAAAGTGTCCTCCTTTCCGGGTTGCTATATCCATGTTCCATTTCATAGTTCTACTTAAATACAAATGTAGATAAAGAATAGACACTATAACTAGGAAAGTGTTATAACATTGAAAATCATGTAAAGACAGCTGAATTATTAACCTTGATATTACAAAATGAACATGAAGGCAATATTTATAATAAAAATGTCAGTTCCACTCTTGCCTTGAGACATCTCAAATATTGCCTATGACATTTGACTGATAAACATTTCAGGTCCTTGAGAAGGTGTCAATGACAACTTAGTGTGTGTGGCGTCAGTGCGTATCGTTGTATATTTGTGCTAATAACGCTTAATTTCTTTTATTAAATTACAAAAAGTTAATAAAGTTATATTTTCTTCCCACATTCCTATAGAATGACACCCAAGTTCAAAAATTTAGACTAGGGATCCATTATGATGAATAACATTAAAGTTGTCAAAATATAAGGTGCTCCCTAAGTCTCAGTTCTACTAAAACTACTAAAATTTAAAAATACCTTAAGACTTTAGATTCCTTTATTTCATTTCCTTTAGTTTTCAGATAATCCAATAATTTTTATATAAGGTTTTCTGGAATTTGATCCATGTCAGTTATTTTTGAAATGGACTATTTCATACTTTCTTGTATTTTTTGTTTTAATTTGGTTGGACTAATTTTTTATTTTCTTAAGAGCAATTTGTATTTATATTTTCTAGTTATATGTAAAGACAGATTTCAACATTCACTTTTTAAAATTTTGAGTTCTGCTTATATCCCAAAGAGATTTGGATAAAGAAAGGAAAGGGACCTGTATGTGCAAGAATGTTTGTGGCAATCCTCTTTGTAGTGGCCAGAAACTGGAAACAGAGTGGATGCCCATCAATTGGAGAATGACTGAATAAATTGTAGTATATGAATATTATGGAATATTATTGTTCTGTAAAAAATGACCAACAGGATGGCTTCAGAAAGGCCTGGAGAGACTGACATGAATTGATGCTGAGTGAAATGAGCAGGACTAGGAGATCATTGTATACTTCAACAACCATACTATATGATGATCAATTCTAACAGACGTGGCCCTCTTCAACAATGAGATGAACTAAATCAGTTACAATAGAGCAGTAATGAACCTAAATACAGAAATATAAAATATCTAATAAAAATCTATCCTATCTTTTTATTATTCAAATATCTGATTTTTCACTGATACCAATAGTAATTCAGTATAATGGTAACAGATAGTCATCAACATAAAGAGGGGAACATCTGAATTAATTGAATAGATTGAAGTTGAAGGCTGATTATATAGTTGGAATGATTGGCAAGTCCCCAAATGGTCCCCCACTACCCCCTTCTTCTACCCATTAAACAAGTTCATTCATTTGTAAACTTTGGTTGACTAAAATTAATTGACTTTTCAGAACTCAGGCCCTTCACTTTGTGGCCTAACTCTTCTGAGTAGTTATTTTGTTTTTCTTGGAGACTTTGAATGTAGGAACTTCGAGTTCGTTTTCTTCTTCTGAATGTGTGATTTGATCTTCCTTATCAACTTAATATCTTTCTATGGTCAGAATTTTTTCAGCTGTTTGGTCATGTTTCCAACTGATGCCTTGTACAAGTAGGGTTTCACTTCCAACACAGAGGGTTTACTATCCCAAGCTTGGAATTTTGTGCAGATGTTTTCAAAGATACTTCTCAGTTTTCTGTTCTTTCAAGGTGGTAGGATATAAGGAGAAATATGCTTACTATTTTTCTGGCCTGTCTGAGTTACCATGAACACTCTGTTCTGGCCATGGAACTGTGAAGATGGTTGTCCCTTCACTGTGGTCACAAGCTCTCCTGTGCTAGTGCTTTACTTTGCCCTGGACTGCTACCAATACCTATGATCTGTGACCCTGACCCTCTGCCTCAGTGCTAGCAAAGAGACCCCTGTAACCTCCTTCTGAGCAGCTGTTTGATGCCTTTATTGTTTGTGGCCTGATTCACTGGCTCCCAAAGTCTGCTCCCAGTTTTCTGGGGCCAGGACTGCTAGTGCAGTCTGAACTGGACTGTGTTCCATTCTGACTCAAGTGCAAGAGACCTTTCCTCCTGACCCAATGGTCTTGGGCTGTTTTATTGATTCTTTTTGTGGGGAGTAATACTCTTAATTTGTTGGGTCAGTCCTTACAGATAATTGGAGAGATTTGGAGGAAAGCTTGGGTAAATCCCCAATTCTTTGCCATCTTGTCTCTGAACTCTAATTATGTCTTAACTGACAAAGCTGATGGCTTCTATCTTATTTTACTAGATTACATCTACAGGACTTCACACTTCTGGCTATCTGAATACACTTTCTTGAATTTTCATGATTTCATTCTCTTGGTTTTTCATCTTCCTTTTCCAGCACTCCTTTTCAAGTATTTTTGGGGTATTTCCATTTATGTTATATATTTTAGTGGATATCCTGACTGTAGGCTCAGCACTTTATCTACTGTGCCAAAACCTGAATTATATCTCTTAATTTTTCTAAAATTCTTAAATGAAGTAATGTCTTTTTAAATTTCTTGTGACAACAGCTTAGTTTTTTCTGCATAACTTTGTACATAAGAGGACCTGACAAAACTATTTTCAAGTAACACAATATATTATTAAAGTAATACTAATTTAAATTATATTAATAAATGCCTTAAAGTTTATAAGCTGGAGATAAAAAACAGAAGCACCAAATGATAAATATTGCTTGAGTATAAATTCGATATAGAACAATACATCTAACATTCATAATTATAATCCCATAAACTTTACAAAATGCCTTTTAAAATATCTTGTTATATGGAAGAACAAGTTATGAGAGATACTAAAATCTATTAATTTAATATTTGCCAGTTTTTATATAAAAATTAGTTCAATTTTATATATAAATTTAGGTTTTATTGTTTATATATTCTCCAAAACTCCCAGAAATCAACAGATAAGGCAAAATTAAAATGGAATAAAACTGAAACTAAAAGCTTAGAAAGGCATATACATTCATATACATTGTGAAACTACATTAACAAAAACTAAGTAAAATAGAAATTCAATTTAAAGACAAGATTTTTGAGTGTTTTATAAGCATGTGTCCATAAACACTAAGAGTGAACCAAGTTTAGTTGCAACAATTTGGAAACTAATATAATTCATTCCATAACTGGATCATGTTAGATTAGGATTACTACTTAGATTTAATCTGCTATCCAAATATTATTGAAAAAGAAAGCATATGGGGCAGCTAAGTGGTGCAGTGCATAGAGCACCAGCCCTGAATTCAGGAAGACTTGAGTCCAAATCTGCCCTCACACACTTGATACTTTCTAGCTGTGTGAACCTGTGCAAGTCACTTAATCCCAATTGCCTCAGCAAAAAAAAAAAAAAATAAATAAATAAAAAAATTCATTTGCTTCCAGTTTTCATGGTCAATGTGTAAGTCACTTGGGATCTAAATCCATGACAATTCAAGAGATTAAATGAAATGGTGCTGAAAATATGCTATCAACTCTAATATCAATATCAATGTATAATGTCAACTAAAATGTTAATTTTTTAAAATCTTAAAAATATTTGTTTTTTCTATCAGCCTCACACAGAAATGATTAAAATAGGGTTTTAGGTGTAGATCTAGCTATACAATGAATTAACTATGGAATTGTTCATGTATACCATAAATTATACAATTGAATCATATCTGCATGATAATCCGATGTGCAATCATGTATAACGTTTCAAGTATATGTCATCATGCTGTTTTTAGTTTAAAAAATAATTATATAATTTCTGGGTTCAATTCATGAAATTGAAGAATATAGTATTGTTTTGATTGCTCTAGTTTTCACACTACCAGTACCTGAGTGTTAGATACCTGTTTTTGGAAGCTGCATTCACTTTAAATTAAATTGATTTAGTTAAAAATGAAAATACTTCCTAGAGTTGTATAATTATGAACCCCAAAAAGGGTGCATTAATTGAATGACCTGAGGATGAGTGAAGCAATTTAAACTTGCCAGCAGAATCAAGTGTAAAAACTCCACATGAGTTCACAAGTTGATAAGCAAGGAGTATAAGGTTTTATACTCTAAGATCAATCCTATGCCTCCTTTCAGAGTTCCATTTGGCCCTAAGGCTGTCTGCTTTAAAGTCTTCCTCATCCACTTCTTTCATGTTGGTGCTAAACAATGTTCCCCCTGCCTGGCCATACATCCCATGTTTAACCATTTCTGCCACAGGGTCTGTCAGATACTATTCCATGAAGTAAAGCTTTCTTTTCTTCATGGTTGTTGAATCTGGTTGGTTAAATCCGGTTTCTAGACTACCTTAACGCCATTATCAGAAATTTGCAGTTAGGCAATTACTACCTCTTTCTGAAAGGTGATTGGTCCAGAATGCTGGTTATCCTACATTAGCTTGAAACTTACACAATCTGGTCAAAGGAGATGAACAGACAATTTTCAGATGAAGAAATTGAAAGTATTTCTAACCATATGAAAAGATGCTCCAAGTCATTACTAATAAGAGAAATGAAAATTAAGACAACTCTGAGATCCCAGTACACATCTCTCAGATTGGCTAGGATGACAGGAAAAGATAATGTTGAATGTTGGAGGGGATGTAGGAAAATTGGGACATGGATGCATTGTTGGTGGAATTGTGAATACATCCAGCCATTCTGGAGAGTGATTTGGAACAATGCTCAAAAAATTATCAAACTGTGCATATCCTTTAATCCAGCAAATCTCCCAAAGAGATCTTAAAGAAGGGAAAGGGACCTGTATGTCCAAGAATGTTTGTGGCAGCACTCTTTGTATTGGCCATAAACAGAAAACTGAGTGGATGTCCATCAATTGGAGAATGGCTGAATAAATTGTATATGAATGTTATAGCATATTATTGTTCTGTAAGAAATGATCAGCAGGATGATTTCAGAAAGGGCTGGAGAGACCTAACATGAACTGATGATGACTGAAATGAACAGGATCAGAAGATCCTTATATATTTCAACAACAATACCATGTGATGATCAATTCTGATAGAAATGGCTTTCTTCAAAAATAAGATGAATCAAATCAGTTCCATTTGTTCAATAATGAATAGAACGAGCTATACCCAGAGAAAAATCTCTGGGAAATGAGTATGAACCACTACATAGCATTTCCAATCCCTCTGTTTTTGTCCACTTGCATTTTTGATTTCCTTCACAAGTTACTTGTACATTATTTCAAAGTCTTATGCTTCTTGTGCAGCAAAATAACTGTATGGTTATGTATACATATATTGTATTTAACATATGCTTTAACATATTTAACATGTATTGGTCTATCTGCCAAATGGGGGAGAGGATGGGGGAAGGAGGGGAAAATTGGAATAAAAGGTTTGGCAATTTTCAATGCTGAAAAAAATGATCCATGCATATATCTTGTAAATAAAAAACTACATAAAAATACATGTAAAAAAAAAAAGAAACTTGCACAATCTTGTGGAAACCTAACTGAGCATTTTTCATACTAGTAAGTTTGAAAAGTTGAAATAGAGTAAGTTTTTAGATCTCTGCTATACAAAAAGAAATTACAATAGGAAAAAAATCAGGGTAAAAAAAGAGGAATATTCTTTAAAAATAATGACTATTGAGATATGTTGGAGGGAATGTGGAAAAACTGGGACACTAAAGCATTCTTAGTGGAATTGGAAATGATCCAACCAATCTGGAGAGCAATTTGGAACTATTTCTTAAAGAGTAATAAAACTATGCATACTCTTTGACCCAACAGTGCCACTACTGGTTCTGTATATCAAGGAAATCATGAAGGAGACAAAAGGATTCACATGTGCAAAAATATTTACAGCAGCTCTTTTTGTGATAGCAAAAAACTGGAAAATGAGTAGATGTCCATCAATTGGGGAATGGCTGAAGAAATTATCCTATATGAAGGTAATGGACTATTATTGCTCTATAAAAATGATGAACAAGCTGATTTTAGCAAGGCCTAGAAAGATTGACAAGAACAAATGCTGAATGAAAAAAGCAGAATTGAGCATACATTGTACCCAGTAACAGAGCAAGATGGTGGAGTATTCAAAAAGAGACATTTTCAAAGCTATTCTTTTTTTAGCACACATGTATAAGGCAAAGTAGAAAGACAATCTTTTTCAACTGACTATCCATGAAGCTGAATGTAGACACTTGTTTTTGTTAGAAAATGAAAATTTTATAACATTTCATCTTTTGCATCCTTTTATAAGGGAACTTTATACTTTAAAATAAGTACACTGACACTAAACAGTTTCTCTGTGGTACTTGGTATAGCTCATGCTTTTGTCTTTTTTTTTAATTTAATTTAATTTTATAATAACTTTTTATTGACAGATCCCATGCCAGGGTAATTTTTCTACAACATTATCCCTTGCACTCGGTTCTGTTCCGATTTTTCCCCTCCCTCCCTCCACCCCCTCCTCCCCTAGATGTCAAGCAGTCCTATATATGTTAAATATGTTGCAGTATATCCCAGATACAATATATGTCTGCAGAACTGAACAGTTCTCTTGTTGCACCAGGAGAATTGGATTCAGAAGGTAAAAATAACCCGGGAAGAAAAACAAAAATGCAAATAGTTTACATTCATTTCCCAGTGTAGGACCTTTTTGAAATGTACTTGCCTGGGAGCTATATGCCGGAATGCAGGAGTCAGGGAATTCAAGTTACCATGGTCAGGGGCAAATGATCAGCAACATGGGCAGCTTCCCTTCAGCTGGGAGTGTATTCTCCTTCATTTAAGAAACAAACCTCTCTAGGTCTATGGATAGCTGGCAGTAATCATTTTCTCTGCATACTTAATGGGGAGTTGTTTGGGTGTCAAAATTTCTCTTTCCATATAGCTTCCCCACGGATCATGCAAACATGAAAAATGCATTTGCATATAGATCTTTGATGAATAAGTCAGGAGTCTAAGATTGGGATTCCAGAGACTCCAAGGACCTAGCCCAGCCTTCCATCAACAATAAGAAGATTCTAGGCAGATTAGTTTAACTTTTAGTGTCCGAAAAAACTTTAGCCTAATCAGGGCACAGATGAGATTCCCAGCTTTCTCTGAAAAACAAAAGGCAAAGTGGGAGTGGCCCCCAAGGACTCCGTCAAAGTAAGCCTTTAGATAAAGAAAAGCTAGCCCCAGCAAGTAAGAGCTAAAAGATATAATAGCAGCAATCAGAAAGTCCTCCAGGACTGCAAATTAAAATATCTATATACTTGAGTTTTATGTCTTCCACTGAATCACTTGCTCTGATTAGACATTTTGCTGTAAGAGGAAAAAAACAGGTAAATGATTTATTCAAGGCAGTTTTACTTTGGGTAACTGTCCTAATTTTTTTTTTTTTTTTTTTTACCATTCCACCTTAAACCAGACTCGGGAATAATCAAGGAGGGATCTCATTCAAAAGAAGACCATGGGGAAATTGAGTCAGAAGGATCCTACCTTAGCAGAGACCCAAGACATCCTTCTAATAATTCATTCCCATATGTTATCTTCCACGTGTAACAGCTTCTTCTGAGTAGCTTGTGGCATATTCCTTTCATATGGTGGAGCACTAATTTAATGATCTATCCAGACAAGTCATACCTGAATTTAAAACTCCAAATATCAGCTGCAGTGCAAAAAGATTTTATTTCCTACAGCTGTTATCATTAATCAAAGTTTCAGATGAATCTAGCTCTCAAGGATCACAGTAAGAGATTCATCCTAGAAAGTTCACAGCTTATACAGCTTATCCTTCATATCTAAATAGGTGGTTCTAAGTTCAACATTACACAGATCATTTTGCTTTTAAAATACCCAATACAGAGAAAAATTCTAAATTGCATATTGTCCATCCTATTTCCACATAAAAGACTTTCAGTTTGAACATTATTACTCTCCATTTTTTTTTTAAAAAACAAATTTTTGGAAATAACCCTATCAAATTATCAAATAAGATTAAAATTAAAATTCTGCTCTAGGTTTTTTTTTTATCATATTACTTAAACAAGGATACTATTATGCACTTAAATAGACATTAATTTGCTGAAGACAGATGGGATATTTTAGTAGAAATAAATTGCTTTCAGAAAACTTACAATTCCAACAAACCTCTTAGAGCAGCTACAGACTTGAAAAATAAAAATTAAATATTCAGTTATTAATACCATGTAAATGTGTATGCTATTCCTTTAAACAGTAGAAGATATTGTTTGAACAGCAAGGAGCTGCAATTGGTTAAAAAGCCACCATCCTTAATGGGGGAAGAGAGGGATTAGATTGTCACCTACAAAGGCCCCTTTCAATGTGGTTGCCCTTCCCTTACTCCACCATGCTTCCCAACTCCCAACTTCTCACAGCTAACTTTTTTAGGATGCCATTTTCCCCAGGATCCAATCTGCCAGTTAAAGACAGGCCCCTACCTTAAGGCGTATCTTCTTTCCCATGGCAAATGGCAAATTTCATTATTGTGCCTTTTTGTTCCCTATTTCTGGAAAGCCATTTTCCTCTTCCTCTTTGTCTCACACTATCTCTTCCTGTCCCATCTCTCTCCTCCCAATGCTTACTTGCTCAAACCTTCTCCAACATAAACACTCCCAAACCAATAACCCTTCTGACTAGATGCTCCATTTAAACTATTCATTGCTATCATTCCATTAATAACCGCTCCAAACAACTCCCGCGCTATAGAAGCCCCCACAAAATACTTCCTCACTCAGGCCACCGCCACATACCGTCTAAGTAGGGAGATACAAACATGACCTCCTCTAAGGGTAAGCTACTGGCATTTTGTCTTAATAACCTATATTTTAACTTAAAATCCAATCAAATACAGCTTTAAATTCCCAATAATATAAAACTGCTTTTGCTATCATATTTCAAATAATGAATTGCACTAAACAGCATAGTTTTTTTTTCTCCCTATGGCCCCATGCAGCTATTATTCCCAATAGAAACTCCAACTTTGGCCAGAATTAGAGCCTTCAGAAAAGTCAGACCCTTCTTTTTTTTTTTTTTTCTTTCCTAACAAATTGTAGCTCACCGAACAAACATCAATAAAGACATTCTGCACAAAGACACACAAAGGCAAAAATCACATGGAAGAGACAATCCCTTTCCCACTTTCCCACATACAACACAAATACCCAAGTGCACTTTTTTTTCCTTTTTGCTCTGAAGATTTGACTCGGACTGCCATCTCTCAGAGTATCCAATCTCACCCCTGGTCTCCAACAAAAGCACAGTTAACCTCCCCTTTCCCCCCAGGGTGTCTTGGCAGACCAGGGTCAGAAGGAGTTGCCTATCTTCATAGCCAAGTATTGAAGATCCCTATCCTGTACCATTAATAGAACTCCTTAATCTGGCCCTCACCCCTTAATCTGATCACCCAAGGCTTGATGATCCCAGGGCCCACAAGGATAGTTCAAGGGAACATTAACAGATAGTACTCTAGGATCACACATGCATAAGTTATCTGACTCTCTCAATTGGGTTTCATCTTCGAAGACTTGTGTACCTTCTGTTTGTATCTGAATGTCTCATCTCCCTAGGCCCATTCTTCACAGAGAGGAAAGCTGAGAGTCTGATCTCAAGGTCGATCAGAGAACCCAACCTGGCACCAATCCAGGGATTCAATCAGGATCCCAGGCATTTCTCTGGGAAGCCACAGATCTTGGACGAGCCCCCATAATCTATGGAGGACAGGTTGGGTGCAAAACCTCCTTCCCAATTAACTAATCAGAGATATCATCAGGTACAAAGAGAAAGCATTTATTCTCTGCAGGAAGAGGCCCAGACACACCTGGGAGCCATCCCAACTACCACCATGTTCTCCTGGAACCTGAACAGCTTCTGGCTTGTCCAGGGTTTAAAAGCAAAAGACTAGAGCCTTCTCATTGGATAGATTCAAAGGACATAACCATCCTTGACCAATGGTCACCAATGCTGGCTGCCTCCCACAGGTCATGTCACTTCCTGCAACTTCCTGTATCTCCAGGTTCAAAATTCATTCCTCCAGAAATTAAATGCCCTCCCCGAGATCCCAGTTCTGGAAACAGGGATCATGGGACAATACTGAGAAATACTTCATCCAGTCAGTCCCATTCAAATGTATTCTTGGACTGCATGGTTCTTATGTTATGAAAATTAAGAGGCAGCTCTTAAGTATTCATACTATTCACTCAGCCACATTATAGATTAAATAGGCTGTTTTAGTCTGTGAATGTAACTACCATTCATAACTTGCTTTATAACAATAAAAAAGTTGCAAATTCCAAGAACCTTTAAAGCAATGATTCCAAAAGTCACTTCAACACCATTCAAGGAAATGTAATTATGGATGTATAACTTGTGCAATAGAATATTCTAGGGGTGAAGAATGGTGAAATGAAAAATGACATCATTCCTAAAGGAACTTTCAAATATAAACAGAGGATAAGACATACATAATCATAATGCAAGATAAGACTGAATAATGAAAATCTTTCTGAAAGAAACAATTTGCTTAGGTTCAGGGGAAATAGAATACCTGTGAATATTCAAAAGTTTAAAAAAGGGTAAATCAAGACAAGAGATAGTACACCATTTCACTTGTTGGTGACCAGAAGTATATTATACAAAGCCTCTTTTTGGTCTTATAATCAGAATTAAGAATAATTTAACAATTATCTAATATTCACAGCTTCCCTGCATTCACAGCTCTGGCTGTTGCAATTTTCATATTGTCAAGTCCCTGAAAGATGTAAGTAACTTTTCTTTGAAAAATAACATTTATGGAAAATGAATGGATGCCCATCAATTGGAGAATGGCTGGGTAAACTGTGGTATATGAATGTTATGGAATATTATTGTTCTGTAAGAAATGACCAGCAGGATGAATACAGAGAGGACTGGCGAGACTTACATGAACTGATGCTAAGTGAAATGAGCAGAACCAGGAAATCATTATACACTTCGACAATGATATTGTATGAGGACATATTTTGATGGAAGTGGATTTCTTTGACAAAGAGACCTAACTGAGTTTCAATTGATAAATGATGGACAAAAGCAGCTACACCCAAAGAAAGAACACTGGGAAACGAATGTGAACTATCTGCATATTTGTTTCTCTTCCCAGGTTATTTTTACCTTCTGAATCCAATTCTCCCTGTGCAACAAGAGAACTGTTCGGTTCTGCAAACATATATTGTATTTAGGATATACTGCAACATATCTAACATATATAAAACTGCTTGCCATCTAGGGGAGGGGGTGGAGGGAGGGAGGGGAAAAATCAGAACAGAAACGAGTGCAAGGGATAATGTTGTAAAAAAATTACCCTGGCATGGATTCTGTCAATATAAAGTAATTATTAAATAAAAATTTAAAAAAAAAGAAAAAGAAAAATAACAGTTAAAAAATCACTTTAGAATTTAAAAATCACTTTAAGATACAATGAATTTACATTTTTAAAAAAGTTAATTCCATGGAATAATTAAAAATCATTTTGATAATCACTTTCTGATGATCAATATGGATTCTAGAGGGAAGTAATAAATAATCCTCAACAGCAGATGAGCAGCAATAAGTTTCATATTTTTGTATCATATAGGACATTTTGACCTATTACACCTCCTTGAGGGTGAAAGGGTAAATTTAGTTTAGCAACTTTAATATAACTCCACATAGTTTGTTCAGAGCAGTTACAAGTCACAACCCCATTAAAAGCTCATTGGAGTGCTTATCTTTTCACCAAGCCTTTAACAATTGTAATTTTTCAGAAAATCTGAGGAGTGTGAGGTAAAACATTAAGAGTGTCATTTTGAGTATCTCCTAGATGTAATTAACTTGCATCCTTTGACCATTTATTTGTTGAGTAATTGCTCTTCTTCTTACCGATTTGGTATCAGCTATCACAGCTCTGAAACAGCAGGCAGAGTTCCTGGCAGGGTGTCAGGAGACCCCGAGTTTCAATGTATCCTTAGAATCTTCATATGTGACAAGTAATATATTAACCTGTGTTTGCCTTACTTTTGTGATCTCTCCCTTCACCAGGAATCCTTGTTTTTCTAATTCTTTTATGATCTTTGATACTTAGTTTATGTATAACCATTTAGAGGTTATCAGGATATATGCTTTAAGTATGTAACAACACTATACCTTCTAGCAATGGTGTATACAACTGCCAGTCTGTAGCAATGAAATAAAAAAATCACATGAAGGGAAATATGGAAATTTGTTTTATTTTACTATATGTGTGAGAAGGGCTTTATTTTCTTTTCTCAGTTGGTGGGAGGAGGGGAGGAAGGAGAAAAGATTTTTAATTAACTAAAAGTTATGAAACTAAATTTATAAAAAATTTTCTATTTTCCCTTAAAAAACTAAGGTACTATTATCCTTTCCTTAGCCCCTTAATTTGTAGTGTTCTCTACTACTTTAAGTTATTTTCATCTGTGTACACATTGTGTTCTTATTTACATAATTTTAAGCTCTTTAAGTTCAGGGACCATTATTTTTTCTTCCTATACCCAGTAACCAGCACAAGGCCTTATGTAAAATAGGTTTTTATTATGTTTGATTAAATAATATGGCATATGAAAATTTTAGAAATTAGACAAATGGCACAATATTTCTCTATCCATGTTTATTTGGAAAGTTCACATCCTGGGACAGAGAGCCAAGATGGAGAAGACACATAGTTTTTTTCTGACCTCGTCCCACTACCCTCAGACTAACTGGCAAATCCAGGCTCTAAATTAGCTCTGGACTGGTGAAAAACCCATAAATATTGGGCATGTAACAAATTAACAGCAGAAGATAATGCTGAAAGAAATCATATTATTAGGGGGATATGAAGTCTAACACACAACTTGTAAAAGGAGCTAATAGTCCATTCATTTATTACATATATACATCTCATCTTTGTAAAGATTGACAAATGTTTTTGTTTTTGCATTTGACATTTGTGAATGGCAGAGACTGTGGAAAAGGATGACAATGTTAGTGAAATAGCAATTTTCTAACATAAATTAGTTAAATTACAGGACAAGTCAACTAAGAAATAATGATTTTTCTTAGGAAAAGGTTGTGATTTGAATTGTTTAAACACAAAGCCATAACTCAGACAAATGCACATGCACAAACATCCACTACACACATTCATTTCTAGCATACTAATAAAGTGTTTGTAAAACAAAGTAATAGTGAGGACAGACTCACACCATGTTTAAGGGGAAAGGTCTGATATCAAATCTCCTTCAAGAATATTCCTAGGCCAATAATTTTTTAACATTTAAAAGATTAATTCGTGATTAAATAAATATTTTCCTAACCATCCTTCTTGTATTAAGTCTATCTTTAATTTTTCCCCCTGCACCTTACTGTTTTTGGTAGGCACTGATGAAGAAAAAGATATAAAAAATAACTGTCAGTTTCTCTGACTAAAAAATAAAAATCAAATGCTAAAAAAAAATGTTGAAAGGTATTCAAATTAGTATTACAGGGATTATTTCTTAATGCTTATGTGTTGTGTTTTCCTTTACACTCAGATATGGAATTGATTTTAGAAACATTCAATAAACATGTAGGAATTTTAGTTATTTAAATAGAATTCAGATTAACACATGTACTACATGCACATATCCAAATGAAAACGAGATCATGAACAGAAATCTGTGGAAAGTGTGAAACCTTAATATTTAAATCGTTCAATGAAAATAAGATTTTTCAATACTCAAGTTTAATAATACAGTCCAGAAATAAAAAGACACACTATGGTGTTCTTAAAATCTAGATACCTAGACTATTTTCTTCATATTCCCTTGCTTCAAATAATAAAATACTTGAGGAAGAGATTTTTATTTCAGCATATAATTATGTGATGACATGTATCCTATTTTATAATTTAAAATGAAAATGTTACTACTTTTTATTCAGTTCTGATTTATTCAGAAGCATATATTCCTAATAACTCCCAAACTGAAATGTTCAAGGTGAAGGAATAGCTTTGACCTTAAAGATATAGATTTCTCTAATTCTTTAATTTATATCCCTGCTTCTGAGAAAAAAAATATTGAAAAGGCCAAGCAATTTGGGACCTGTTTGAGATGGCTGACATGACAAGAACATTTCATATATATATATATATATATATATTACCATTTCATCAAGTTTGCCTGGTAAGTTTTCAAGTTTGCCTGGTAAGTAGTAATTTAACATCTTACATTTTTCTACTACAAACATGTCTATACATATAGCTATCGATTTTGTATAGAACCAGAACAAAGAGTTGGATGCTTTTGAGTGAATTCTTGAATCAAATTACAGTGGGGCCTGCTTCCACTAAAGTACATGTCCAATGCTTCACCAGGGTGTACAATTACTCTAGGTTTTTCTAATTTAATCAACAAACTGATTATTAAGTAGCCTCCAAAAAGGCATCCTCTCCATTTATTTGCTAAAATCCATTCAAAATTAGGTACTAAAATAGAAAGACAAAAACGGACCCTGACCCTCAGAAAGACTATAATCAAAGTATACAAGATCTGGAATTCTTTCTTAAAAACTATAGTTCTAATAACTAAAATTTTAATATCACTTGAAACCAAAATATCTAACTAGAGAGGGGTTTACTAAAAGCAGATTGCCGCTAAATATAATGCCGTGTCATCAGTTGCAAAAAGCACAAAAGTAAAAAACTAGGGGATATTCTGAATCAGTCCACTCTCAATTTTGAGAGCCTTACTCAGTGATGAATAAGTCACAACTCTACTAGAGGAAATGAACCATACCAACAAATTTTTACTGTGAATAAAACTAGAACAAACAAGGAATGGAAGGGTGGTGTACACAGTCTATTTCTTAGGCAGACAATTAAAAGAATTGATAATCCTTTTACTATGCACCCCATGGAATCAAATTCTTGGCCATCATATCTGCCTGTGTTCATGAGTAAGTACTCACTCTATTCATGAAGATGTGTTGCAAATGATGCAGAACTAGATAAATTCTATAAAGATTTCGTAAGATCCTGCAAACTACATAAACATCTGAATAGAAAATCAATTAAAACAGGAGAATGATAAGCAGAAAGTGCTTTGGAAATTATGGTTTGTAGTTAAAACAAGAATATGAAAAGACCAAATGATTTTGGACTACACAAAAGGTTCATACATTTGTAAATCATTAACACTTCAAAGACGATTAAACTAGACATTAGATGATGACTATTTAAAATTACCACACACAAAAATCAAAAACTCTCTTTTAAGAGATAAGATGACAAGTTATTATTGTGAAATTAATTTCTGAATCAACAACTGTTGTATGGTCAGAGTGACTCCTTAGAACAAAGACCACTACCACAAATTAGAAGGAAAAAATAAAAATTGAATATTTAAAACCCACGGGATTCCTATAAGTTACTCACTGATACCAAGAAGTTCAAAACAAAAGAGGAAAGATAACAATATGAAATATTTATTTCCTAATAATGTCTTCTATGACAAAAAAACAAAGCTCAGAAATTTTTTGAGGATGCCAACCAAACACCCAGATGGGAGCCAATCATGCAATATCATAAATATCCATTATTTTGGATTATCCAAACAATAACAAGTATACTCAAATGCTCATCAAATTAATTTTGCTCTTTTCAGACTCTCGTTCTCTAATTCTACTTCTTTACAAGTAGCCAGATGATATTCCTGAAGCCTCACCGTGAACGTCCCTGCTCAAAATTCCTCCAGGTTCCCTACAGTTTCCACTATAAAACAAACTTCAACGTAATAAAGCCATTTGGTGTCCAATTCTGGCCTGACATGTGAGACTTAGTTCACACAATTCCTCTTCAACATTGCTTATGCCTCACTCATTCCAACTATTCTACCTTATGTCTCTAACTTTGTATAGGCTCTCCTGAATTCTTTGAACAGATGCTTTCTCCTCTGAAATCTCCCAAGTTAATAATACTTCCACCCCCCGCCCCCAGTCAAATTATCTCGTAGTTATCTATGTCTATCATGAGCTCTTTGAGAACATGAATTGTTTTTCATTCTATCTTTGAATTGATAGTGTCTCTCAAGTACATTAAATACAATATATTTTAATAAGTTATAGTAATTACAGGATGATTTCTGTGCAAAAATTATTATAATATCTAGATACATGATCAGAAAAGCACAAGAGTCAGTCATGTAGTGAGAGCAAAGACATCATGAATCCTGTATTAGTGCCCAAATTTAAAGATTCCCAAAGAAAGGAACATTAAGCAGACCCTTTGTGAAGAATTTATGGGAAACACTGAAAAGAATTTCACAGAATAAAGTAAAAGTATAAAGCTCAAAGAGCATGAATTAGAGTGATTTTGACTGAAGTAGTACTGGGGGTCTGCTAAAAATTATTTTTTTAATTAGGTAGTGTTGCAGAAATACATTCTCTTTTCTAAATTTCACAAGATACTAAGTTTGAAGCAGTATGATCCCTAATTATCAGCTAAAGAAGCCTTAGCGTTCATAAAAATTTCATAAGTATCTAAATTTATGCCTGAATCTGACTCATATTTTAAAAAATTCCTCTGCAAAGTTCAACATGCAGCAAATTAAGGAATTTCTCAGCTTCATCTCCACTCAACACTTCCTTAAATTTGTGAGCATTTGAGTTAATATTTATAAAATGATTGTATTTAAGCCTCCTGAGTTTCACCCTGAATTCCTCAACAACTTTTGACTAGAATTTTCACTTAGCATTTTGTATTTGAGATCCATATTTATGTGCAAGAAGATACTTGGCACAATTATCCATGTACAAAAAACTAATTCCTTCATATTCTATTCAATACAATCTTTTCATATGTTTTTAAACTTTTGACTTTATTCATTTCCTTTTCCAACATTATTGGAATAATTATGGTGCTCAAATGATAGCTGGATAATTTTGATAACTACACTCTTAAGAGTAGGAAATAAACCAATGTACTTAATAGAGAATTTTTTTTTAATCAGAGAAAAAGGATTAAAAGAGCTTTTCAAAATCAAGTGTTTGTTTGTTGAACAGTTATGTATGAAAATGCATGCAAGGACTAGTTGTATGATCCTGGGCAAATCACTTAACCCCAATTGCCTCAGCAAAAAAAAAAAAAAAAAAGAAAGAAAGAAAGAAAAGAAAAGATAAAGAAAGAAAATGCATGGAAGGAATGTAGAGGAGAAATCAAATAACAGAATTGTTTAATTACCTTCAGTGTGATTTTGCCCCTGTGGGGCCACTTTTGGACTCCGCCAGATGACCCGGGAATCCCAGGCAACTAAAGGAAAACAAAAACATTCAAAATTATTTCATTGCTGTCAAGTTGTAGGTTTTCTGAGAGTATCTTTGCTTCATTGGGAATTATGAATAAACTTAAATGCCAAGTATACAATGATGGTAAACAATTCTAGACAGCTTTATATCAGTTTTAAATGTTTTGCAAAGTCCATATTTAATTAAAGGCAGTTAAGTTCATCATTGATAACACCAATGTACTTAACAGAGGGGAAAATATAGATTTTTTTAAAATCACAAGAAAAGATTCAAGAGAGATTTTCAAAATTATTTCTTTGTTGAACAGGTATTTGTGAAAATGCATAGAAGGAATACAGAGAAGACATCAAATAATTATCTTGATGAATTACCCTCAGTGTGGTTTCCTCCCCCCCCCCATGGGGCCACTTTTGCACTCTTCCAGAAAACAGGTCTCCCAGACCACTAAAAGAAAACAAAAACATTCAAAAATTAGTCTCCAGAGGATATCATGGTTTCATTGTGAATCAAATTTAAAGTGCAAATACAAAATGATGAATAACAATTCTAGATAACTTCATATCAGTTTTAAATGTTATATGAGTTCAATTTTTAATTAAAGGCTGTTAATAAGCTCATCATTTATATATAAAATTTCATTCACATATAATAGAGAAAACATTCACCACAGTACTAATAATACATTTCAAATTTAATGTGAGATTACTAAGAAACATCAACGGAAATGTACACACTAAATTGAATTATTTTGGAGTCAAAGTAACGCTATAAATTAAGGATCAGATACTTTAATACTAGCTTAAAATTGTACAAGCCAATCTACATGCCACATTATAATGTATGGGTGGGAAAAATAATATTCTGAGGGATCAATTCAAGAATTCACTTTTATATAGCAGTCTGGTCACTGATCTTTACAAAAGAACTTGAAGGATCAACCCACAAAGCTATCCCTACTCTTTTTTACCATGAGGACAAAGATTGTATGCTAGAGTCATCATGAGCGACATCTTTTTGAAAAAAAAAGTCAAGACATGTAAATTTAGGAATTAAAATTTTAGACACATTAAAAATTTTTTAGAAAAAAACAATCTCTCTCCCCCCTTCTTCCCCCTCCCCCGCCCCCAGTAACTCACCAGGTGCTGGGTGGGATGGTTTGGGTGACTCCTGTGTATCAGATCCAAGGTCACTATCTACAAGCAATATAAATATTATGTCCAGTATACATTAATTGACTCATTAAGATAAATACTGTAACACTATATGAAGATGAGTTCCTGTTTTGTTAAACACTTTGATATAGGTACTCATCCTCTACCCTGTTCTTTTATTTCATTAGGAAGTAGAAGTGGTGGCCTATCCATGAAAATCCAAGTCAAGTTTTAACCTACACAAGCCAGGAACATTTTCAGGACTGGCTGGCTGCTGGTTTTCTGTCTTTGAAATTTACATTGGTAATTCTGGAGAGCTTCATCACCAAAGAGTTGGGTACTGGATTATGCATGGCATCTGTGTCTTTAATTATTAAAATGAAAGATAAATTGACAAGGTCAAGGGCACAGCACTGGGGAATTCTTGACTGGGCACAACCTTCCATACTTGCATTCATCCCAATTAATTCACATCTTTTGGTTTTGATAATTCCATCTCATTCAGAATTTTTATAATTGTATATTCCCATCAAGTTCACTTCTCTCCCTCTTTCTGAAATAGTCCAAGAGATGGTGAAAATAGCCTTGCTGAAATCTAGGTATACTATGTTTATAGAAGCTCCTGAAATACCAATATAGTAACTGCCAAAAGGTGAAATGAAGTTAAGAGTCACAATGACTACTATTTACACTGGCTCCAAGTGTTATTTCCTTGACATGACCACAATACACTATTCTAATAATTTATTCTGAGACAGATTTTTTTCTTTCTTCTAGGTATTAAAATTATGTAGTTATGGTCATACAATTGATATTTAGTTTCAGAAAATCAGGAACATGCTTGCCCCCGCCCCAAGTTGAAATTCTGTTCAGCTCAGGTGACAAATTCCATTCCCATAGGTCTTGAGATGGAAGATTAGATTCTAAATTCACAGCAGTATTTGAAGAATTAGGAATGCCATTTGTGAAAATAACCTTTTCATTATTTAAGAGTATAACTATCATCTTATAACTTGGTAGATGGTCTTTGAAAAGTTGCTGTAAATTACACTCATCCAAACACGGCCTTTCCTGATCCTAAGAAGGATTAACAAATCGTGAAGACATCATTAAGAAATGATTAACTTCTGTTTGATAACTGTTTCCAATTAGTCCAGACTATATCTTGTTTGCACATGGACATTTACATGTTGCCCAGATCATTAAACCAGAGAGAAAAGGGACTGTTATTTTGCCTTCTTTGTATCTCTGGCACTTAGCATAATATCTAGAACATAGTGAATATTTTAAGTTAATAAATACTTCATAGTTGACTCATATGCAGGGAAATTTCCAGTGAGTATATTTTTTTTCTTTAAAGAGTAAATTCTCTGAACAAATATCTTCAGTGCAAATGCTTGAATTTTTCTGCTTCCTTCTGTTACATAAGACTTTACCAAATATGTAATTTATTTCACATTAATAAGGATAAACTTTTAAAATACATAATTACTTCTGGTGGGATTAAAATGCTTCTTTGGCTTAAATTTGTATACTGCTTTGAAGCTTACAAAGTATTTTCCTTATAATACACATCATTTTGCTGATGAGAAAACTGAGGCTGAGAGGTAAAGTATAAAAGTAAATTTCTTTTCTCCCAAGTAACTATTACACCTGGATTAAAACCAGGGTGCTAAATCCTATAAAGCTTTGATACAAAATTCTATCCTACCATTACAAACAAATTCATTCAATTCAATTCCATAAATTCCCACTCTAAACTACTTAAAGCAATGTCAAGAGAAATTATTAGAACAGGAAAGGCTGAAGAAAGCCCCAAGGGATTCCATATCAAAGACAAACTTAAAAAAAAAAAAAAAAAAGGTTGCCTGAAGTCAGGCAAAGGGTAAAGGGAGAAAACCCGTGGGATTTATTGAGACACAGACTCTTAGACCTAGAAGTCATTTTAGAGATTATTTAGTCCAATCCCATCATTTTACAAATTAGAATGAAGTTCCAATATAGAAAAGTGATTTTTCCAAAGTTATATGTGTCAGTGGTAAAACTATGATTAAAAATGTGATTTCCTAGGGACAGCTAGATGGCAAGGTAGATATAATACCAGCTCTGAAGTCAGGAGGACCTGACTCTCCTGGGAAGACACTTAACCCCAATTGCCTCGGGCAAAAAAAAAAAAAATTCCTGAATCCAAGTTCAGAGCTCTTTCCTTTATGCCAATGTATTCCAAAACAAATTATACTGTAAGCAAGTAAAATACTTAAATATTTTATGATGCTACTTCAATAATGTTAAGCATTTCTGTGCAAGACACCATGTTACATCACTGATAACTACTTATAAGATTATCTTATACAACCTTCCTACTCTTCCCCTCTACCCCATCTATTATTGGACATCATGGCCCTTATACTCTGAGAATAAAAGATGCAGTTCTAAATATTCATACTCTTATTCAGCCAACTCTTGTTTTACCCTGTTAATCTAACCACCATTCACAACTTCTTTCTCTAACAAAAGTGTTGCAAGTTAAATACAACTAAATTTTAATCACAAGGATTCTGCTAAAGTCACTTAACACTATTTAAGGAGACATAATTATGGATACATAACTTGTGCAATAAAATATTCTAGGGGTGAAGAATGCTAAAATGAAAAATGATAGATATCTTTCCTAAATGAATTTACAACTCTAATGATAATCCAACATATGTAATGAGCAGGAAGGTCAAAGAAATAGGATGAATTTATTGATGGGGCTGTGACTGACATAAGAAAATTTTCATGGAAGAGACAGAATTTGCTTAAGTGTTGGGCAAATAGAATATCTGTGAATATTCACAGAGATTTAAAAAGGGGTAAAACAAAATAAGAGACAGGACACCACTTCACTATTTGGTGACTAATGTATATAGAAAAAGAAAAGCTTTGTTAGAAAAAGCTAAGTAGAATTAATAATTTAATAATTATAAAAATATTCACTGCTTACCTCCATTCACAAGACTGGGTATGGAAATTTGGTTACTGTCATCAGAGATAGGAGTAACTTTTCTTTGAAAAATAACATTAAAAAACACTTTTAGATTTAAAAATAATGAAGAATTTACATTTTTAAAAAGTTATTAACATAAGCACAATTAAGCAAAATCATTGTGACTATAATCAATTTTTCATGACCTATATACGTTAGAGAAAAGTAATGTAATAAATCATCCTAAATGGCAGATAAAAAGCAAGAGCAATAATTTCAGCAATATTTTTGTATCAAAACCAAAAAAATTTTTGTAATCAAAACACGATTCTAGATCAAGGAAGACAATTTGCCCATCAAAATACATGTTAACATTTTTAAACGGTTTTAAAACTAAAATTGAACTTAAGAACTTATCAAGATTTCCAATTACTATGACACACCTTCATAAAGTTTATTTTATACAACTAAACCCTCCTTTCTTAATTAGCTTTTGTTATCTAGAGTATATAATGCTATGTGGAAATGTAAAAAACAAGATATTGACTCTCTGCTTTAGATTATATATTATAACAATATTGCATGGTATATAAAGAATAGTTTAATCTACATAATTAGAATTAGCTACTTCAGTAATCAAAGTCTTCACAGTTTCTATAAATAGCCTTCACATTCAAATGTATTTATCTAAAACTGAAACCAGTAATTCTTAGGAAGCTGTTACCCTAATGAAACATTAAATTGAGTTGATATACCATCCCCTCCCGTCCAAGTTAATGAACACCTTGAATTCTGTTCAGTAACCAGTCAGTGGTCCATGGACCCTGCTTTTAGTGTTGGTGGAGTTAGAAATTGATCCAAACATTACAGAGAGAAAATTGCAACTGTGCTCTAAAATGATTCATACTGTTTGATCCAGGTGATCCGTCTAGATCTGTATTCCAGACATTTAAAAAAATAATAGGGGAAAGATACTATTTGTATCAAAATATTCAAAGCAACTCTTCTTATGGTGGAAAAGAAATAGAAATGGAGGGGATGCCCATCAGGTGGGAAATGGCTGAATAAGTTGTGATATATAATTGTAATGGAATGTTTCTGTGCTCCAAAAAAGAACAAGCAGGATACTTTTAGAAGAACCTAGAAAGATTTCCATGAACTGATGCAAAGAGAAGTGAGCAAAAGCAGGAGAACTCAGTACACAGGACAGTGATATTTTACAACCATCAACTGTGAAAGACTTAGCTTTCTTCAATGATCCAAAACAGTCTCAAACGATTGGGGGGGGGGGAGAAATCTTATTGTATATATACATCATTTTTTTTAATGAAGTGGAAATTTTTTGTTTTCTTTTTTAGAAACAAAAGAAAATCACTCTGGGTTATCTTTTGTAAAACGAAGGCTCCGGAAAGACAATATCAAATCAGTACTTATAAAAATCAGAATCTACCCCATACCAAAAAAGAGTAAAATTCAATCTCACTAAACCTACAAAATTACAAAATAGTCCTTTAAAAGTAATTATCACCAAAATTGGCTTACAGGGAAGAGAAGTAAAAAACTTAATGTTGTTCTCGCCTTTGAGGGGGCTAGAGGGCAATGAGTGTGGAAGGAGCATAGCTCATACAGGCAAGTGGTTTAGTTGTGTTGGCTAGTTTCTTTTTTGGTTCTTTTAAAATCTTTTATTACTTTATTTTTTAAATAGTAATTTATTTTTCCAAATATCTATAAAAATAGTTTTCAACATTCCCTTTTTGCAACTTTGTGTTCCAAATTTTTCTCCCTTCCACTCTTATCCCTTCCCTCCCCCAGACAACATGCAATCTAATATAGGTTAAATATATGCAATTCTTTTATTTATTTTATTTTTTTAATTTTTATTTAATAATTACTTTATATTGACAGAATCCATGCCAGGGTAATTTTTTTTACAACATTATCCCTTGCTCTTGTTTCTGTTCCGATTTTTTTCCCCTCCTTCCCTCCACCCCCTCCCCCAGATGGCAAGCAGTCCTTTATATATTGGATATGTTGCAGTATATCCAAGATACAATATATGTTTGCAGAACCGAACAGTTCTCTTGTATAGGGAGAATTGGATTCAGAAGGTATAAATAACCCGGGAAGAAAAACAAAAATGCAGATAGTTCACATTTGTTTCCCAGTGTTCTTTCTTTGGGTGTAGCTGCTTTTGTCCGTCATTTATCAATTGAAACTCAGTTAGGTCTCTTTGTCAAAGAAATCCACTTCCATCAAAATATGTCCTCATACAATATCGTTGTCGAAGTGTATAATGATTTCCTGGTTCTGCTCATTTCACTTAGCATCAGTTCATGTAAGTCTCACCAGTCCTCTCTGTATTCATCCTGCTGGTCATTTCTTACAGAACAATAATATTCCATAACATTCATATACCACAATTTACCCAACTATTCTCCAATTGATGGGCATCCATTCATTTTCCAGTTTCTAGCCACTACAAATAGGGCTGCTACAAACATTTTGGCACATACAGGTCCCTTTCCCTTCTTTAGTATTTCTTTGGGATATAAGCCCAATAGAAACACTGCTGGATCAAAGGGTATGCACAATTTGATAATTTTTTGGGCATAATTACAGATTGCTCTCCAGAATGGTTGGATTCGTTCACAACTCCACCAACAATGCATCAGTGTCCCAGTTTTCCCGCAACCCCTCCAACATTCATCATTATTTTTTCCTGTCATCTTAGCCAATCTGACAGGTGTGTAGTGGTATCTCAGAGTTGTCTTAATTTGCATTTCTCTGATCAATAATGATTTGGAACACTCTTTCATATGAGTGGTAATAGTTTCAATTTCATCCTCTGAAAATTGTCTGTTCATATCCTTTGACCATTTATCAATTGGAGAATGGCTTGATTTCTTATAAATTTGAGTCAGTTCTCTATATATTTTGGAAATGAGGCCTTTTTCAGAACCTTTAACTGTGAAGATGTTTTCCCAGTTTGTTGCTTTCCTTCTAATCTTGTTTGCATTAGTTTTGTTTGTACAAAGGCTTTTTAATTTGATGTAATCAGAATTTTCTATTTTGTGATCAGTAATGGTCTCTAGTTCATCTTTGGTCACAAATTTCTTTCTCCTCCACAAGTCTGAGAGATAAACTATTCTATGTTCCTCTAATTTATTTATAATCTCGTTCTTTATGCCTAGGTCTTGGACCCATTTTGATCTTATCTTGGTATATGGTGTTAAGTGTGGGTCCATGCCTAATTTCTGCCATACTAGTTTCCAATTTTCCCAGCAGTTTTTATCAAATAATGAATTCTTTTCCCAGAAGTTAGGGTATGCAATTCCTTTAAACATATTTCCTTAATTGCCAAGAAACTAGGAAGTGGAAGGGAAATAAAGAAAATATCATAAACTGACATACTTGTCAACCTAAAACATTTCTCTTAACACTTAAAAAATTCTTTTGATAATTCATTTGCATAAAGTCCAATTCAACTTGATGGTTAACAATGTGGCTGGAAACAATCAAGTTTTAGGCTTTACCATATTTTCCCATCTTCTTGGTTGTAAAACTTGTGTAGAAAGTAAATCCACATCAATTATGTAACTGCTGTAGATTACTCCTAGATTGCTCTTACACTTTTCTCTTTAGGGAATATTTCCTCTAGGTTAACTGTGAGTAGCAAATTCATGTATTCTTTTACAATTCACTAAAAGTTTTATAAAAAACCAACCCACTTGGCATAAGCAGAAATACCCTGAGAATTCAGGAATGATCATGTAGATCTTAAGCATGAGGAAGTGAACAAAAACCATTAAAAAAAAAAAAAGCTTCAATGGGAGAAAGGCAAATCATAAAAATGATCAGTACAATCATAAATAATTTCAGTTTGGTGAACAATGTAAAATACATAAAAGCTGTGGTGTTAGCAAAGGTAAATTGCCATTGTTCTTTTTAGACTTGTACAACACAAGGACTTGAAAAAATATATATCAAAACACAACAAGGGATGTAGATAGACTTAATTAAGAAGCTATTCCAATTCATTGGCTCATTTTAAATTAGAATTTTTCCCCCAGAGACAGGGAGCCTCCAAATTAAAAAAGATTCCAATTACAAGGCTAAAAAAAATTAGTTCTCTTTACAAACTCATGCCATCAGAAAAATTCAGGTTGCCGTTTATTTAAGAAATCAGGCTTTCCCACCCCCTTCAGGGCTCCAGGTTTTCTAAGAAGAGACAAAAGTGGGACAAACAAAGGTCTTCAACATAGGAAAACCCGAGTCCTGGAGCCTCAAAACCCAGAGTATCTAACAGGAGACACCACAGTGTCAGGCTCAACCCTTCACTTTCCCTCTTTCCTACCTTTTTTTTTTGCAGCATATCTTACAGGGAAAACAATTCATAAAAGAAAATTAAGTATAAATTTTATACATTAAGCAGACGGAGGATGAGAGAAGGTTGAAGAGAAATAGGGGAATAAGAAACAGAAGAGAAGTAAAGATGAATGGGAAGGAGTTAGGAAACAGCTCCCAAGGAAGAAAACCTTTCAGAAAAGC
Organism: Antechinus flavipes; assembly: GCF_016432865.1. Classification (NCBI taxonomy): domain Eukaryota; kingdom Metazoa; phylum Chordata; class Mammalia; order Dasyuromorphia; family Dasyuridae; genus Antechinus; species Antechinus flavipes. The sequence continues at coordinate 244,332,235 of NC_067403.1, forward strand.
TGCAACTCCCTGACTGACCAACAGACCCCACCCCAGTATTTATAGGCCTGCAAAGCCCCGCCCACAGTCCTGGGGCAATGTTTGCCTCAGTATCCTGGACTACTAGCCTTTGATTGGCTACTATTGTATCTCCTACCCTCCCATGCCCAAATAGGACAATAGAGAAAACAATAAGATTTTGCTTAGGGGAAGGGATGGAGAGAGGGATTGTACAACCATCCAGTGAGAGAGTCCTTGTCCCTAGGACTTCTATCCACTTTGTGTAAAGGAATCCTAGCCAGGCCTGAGGAATTTTAGTCCTTTTTCTATTCCTTCCTTTTTTTTTTTTTCCATCTCTTAAAATTAGTATTTCTAGCTACATGTAAAAATATTCTTTACATTTGTTTTTAAAACTTTCAATTACCAATTCCCACCCTTCCTCCCCACCTTGAGAAGACATACAGGTGAACATATGTAAATCATTTCCAAAAAAGTCATGAAGAAAACATAGATTTCAATCTCCTGTTTCCTCACCGAAAAAAACCCTTCAAAACTATGTAGTAAAAATAAACAGTATGTTTCATTCTGTATGCAGACACAATCAGTTCTTTTTCTGTGTATGGACAGAATTTTTCATTATAAATTCTTCAAAGTAGTGGTGGATCATTATATTGCTAAGAATAGTAAAGTCATTCACTGCTAATCATCCCATAACATTGCTATTACCATACATATAGTACATTTCATTTTGCTTGAGCTCATGAGAGGACTTTCTATGAGAGACCATCATCATTTTCTATACAACAACACTATTCCATCATAATCACAAAATAACTCCTTTTAAAAAACATATTATCACTCTCCTTTGGGATCAATACCTAATATTGATATTGTTAGGTCAAAGGAAATGCATGATTTCACATCTTTTGGACCCTTTTTGATCATGTATCAGTTGGGGAACGGGTCATATGTTTGATAAATTTGATTCTTTTTTCCCCCCATCCATTTGAAAAACGAGGCCTTCATCAGAGAAACTTGACACCATATATTTCCTCTCCTCATGGCCTTCTTTGCAGACTTAACTAGAAGGTGCTGAGGGGATGTTTCTGCCTGTCCAAGAGGTGAGTGTAAATTTGTTGGGAAGAGATTTGAGTACCAAATTGTCTATCCAATTGGTACCACAAGGGATGCAGATTATACGAATGAGAAAACTGTTATTACTGAAAGCGAAGGGGAAAAAAAATGAAATAATCCCAAATTTGGGCTCAACCCCACAACAGAGACTGAGTAAACTGTAATCCTCATATGGAACAGACTATGGTAATGGAGCATTGTGGTCAGAGTCAAATCTCCCTTTAATATCCCATTCCCAGGGATTAGTAATTTATTCCTAGATGGATCCTCCTGAGTCATTAAAAGAAAAAGGAGAAATGCGTATAGTATAATGGACTGCTATATTTGATACTGTGAGATGGCCTAAAACATGGTCAGCCTAGATGTGTGTACTTTATGTGCTTACTCAAGCCCTGAAGTTATTGAAAAAGAAAGGAGGGAATATTTTAAATTAAAGGTAAATAAGAGGTTATCAAGTCAACAAAATATTATGATACAAAATTATTTCTTAAGCTGAGTTAACTTTTTAACAATAATTTAGGTCTTTCTGTAATTTTTAATTCTAGTGTGTTAGATAGATAGATCTACTCAAATGATTGTTCTTCCAATATATGAAATCCGATCACTGATAATTATTATAGTAACAAGGAAGATCCAAACATACCCTCAGAAGATGATAACAAAATCAAAGCTCCTACATCCTAAACCTCCAAGAAAATTGAGAATTGGGCTCAGGCCATGGGAGAACTCAAAAGGGATTTTGAAGTAAGAGAGACAGAGGGAAAAGTAGGAAAAGAATTGAGAATGATGGAAAAGGAAATGCAAAAAGATAATGGGAAAAAAAACACCTTAAAAAGCAAAATTGGCCAATTAGGACAGGAGGTATAAAAGACCATGAAAAGTGCTCTAATTATTATTGATTAGAGAAAAGCATTGGGCTACCACTACACATCTTTCAGATTGGTTAAGATCACAAAAAAAAAATAATTACGAATGTATTGGAGGGGATGTAGGAAAACTGGAACACACTGTTGGAGTTGTGAACTGATCCAAGCATTCTGGAGACCAATTTGAAAATATGCTCAAAAGGCTAGCCACATGTGCATACCTTTTGATCCAACAGTGTTTCTACTAGGCCTGTATCCTTACGAGATTATAAAGTAGGGAAAGGGATCCACAAGTGCAAAATGTTTGTGGCAGCCCTTTCTGTAGTGGGAGAAAACTTGAAACTGAGTGGATGTCCATCAGTTGGTCAATGGCTGAAAAAGTTATGATATATGAATGTTTAGAGTACTATTGTTCCAGAAGAAACAATCAGCTGGATTATTTCAGAGTGCCCTGGAGAGATTTATAGAAACTGATACTGAGTGAAATAAGCAGAATCAGGAGATCATTGCACACAGCAACAACAAGATTGTATGAAGATCAGTGTTGATGGACGTGGCACTTTTCAACAATGAAATGATTGAGGTCATTTCCAATGATCTTGTGATGAAGGGAGCCATCTACACCCAAAGAGAAGATTGTGAGAAGTGAGTGTGGATCACAACATAGCATTTTCACTCTTTTCTTGTTGTTTGCTTGTATTTTATTTTCTTTCTCATTTTTTTCCCTTTTTGATCTGATTTTTCTTGTGCAATAAGATAATTGTATCAATATGTATACATCTTTTGGATTAAACATATAGTTCAACATGTTTAACATATATTGGATTACTTGCCATCCAAGGGAGGGAGTGGGGAGAAAGGGATGAAATTTGGAACACAAGATTTTGCAAGGTTGAAAATTTATCTGTGCATATGTTTTGAAAATCAAAAGCTTTAATAAAGCTTCCTTTAAATTCCTTTAAAAAATACAATTGAACAAATGAAAGCTAATAAGTATGAGAAATCAAGATACAAATTTTTAAAAAATGGAAAAATAAAAAAAAGTGAAATAACTCATTGGAAAATGAACTGACTTAGAAAATAGAACCAGGAAAGATATTTTAAAATTTCTTGGTCTACCTGAAAGTCACTATCCACAAAAGTTAATTTCAAGAAAATGTCCTGATTAGAACCAGAATGTAAAATAGAAGTGGAAAGAATCCATTGATCACCTCCTGAAAGAGATCCCCAAATTAAAAAACCCATGAATGAGATAGCCAAATTCCAGGACTCCCAAGTCAAGGAGAAAACATTGCAAGTATCCAGAAGGAAAACAATTCAAGCATATTGGAGGCACAATATAAAAATAATATAAAATTTAGCAGCTTCTACATTAAAGGATTGGAAGGTTGGGAATATTATATTGTGGAGAGCAATAGAGCTACAACCAGAAAAACCTACCCAGTAAAACTGAACATAATGCTTCCAAGAAAAATGTGTTCATTCAATGAAATAGAGATTTTCAAACATTTGTAATGAAAAGACTAGAACAGATAGGAAATTTTGATTTTCTTTTTTTATTATAGCTTTTGATTTTCAAAATATATAGATGGATAATTTCTGACATTCACCCCTACAAAAGCCAGTGTTCTAATTTTTTTCCCTCCCTTCTCCCTTAAGCTCAGTGGCAAGCGATCCAATATATGTTAAACATGCACCATTCCTCACTTCATATTTCCTCAAATATCATGCTGCACAAGAAAAATCAGATTCAAAAAGAGAAAAATAATAAGAATGAAAATAAAATGCAAGCAAACAATAAAAAGAATGAAAATACTATGTTGTGATCCACATTCACTTCTGGCTATCCTCTCTCTGAGTGTAGATGGCTCTCCTCATCACAAGATCATTGGAAATAGCCTCAATCACTTCATTGTTGACAAGAAACATATTCATCAGAATAGATCATTGTATGATATTGCTATTGCCATGTATAATGATCTCTTGGTTCAGCTCATTTCACTTAGCATCAGTTCATGCATGTCTCTCAAGCCTCTCTGTATTCATCCTCCTGGTCATTTCTTATAGAGCAATAATATTCCATAACATTCATATACAACAATTTATTCAGCCATTCTCCAATTGGTGGGCATCCATTCAATTTCTAGTTGTTAGCCACTACAAAAGGGGCTGCCACAAACATTTTTGCACATATAGGTCCCTTTCCCTGCTTTAAGATCTTTTTGAGATATAAGCCCAGTAGCAACACTGCTGGATGAAAGGGTATGCACAGTTTGATAACTTTTTGAGTGTAGTTCCAAATTGCTCTCCAGAATGTTTGGATCCAGTCATAACTCCACCAACAATGCATCAGTGTCGCAGTTTTCCCACATCCCCTCCAATATTCGTCATTATCTTTTTTTGTCAGCAGAGATTTAATCTTTTAAAATAATAGTGAAATTAAGGGGCAATAGAGGAATGTACTGGAAGAAAGGGGAAACTGGAATAATGCATATTATCTACCATAAAAAAACAGAAGAGAAAGCTGTTACAGTAGAGGGGGTAAAAGGGAGAAGAGGGTGAGTGTGCACCCTATTCTCATTAGAATTGACTCAAAGAGGAAATAGATGGTATAGAAATCTATCTTATCCTGAAGGAAAATAGCAAGAGAATGAGCTATGGGAAGGAGGAGAGGGTGACGAAAGAGAGGGTATATATTGGGGGATGAAGTGGTCAAATCAAAACACTTATGAGGGACTTCCGGTTAAGATGGCGGAGAGGAGGCTCACAGTTGCATAAGCTCCGCGCTTTCTCTCACTATCCACTTCATTACAAGCCTCTGAATCAATGCTTGACTGAAAAAAACCCACAAATAGTTACCAAGAGAAGCCATCCTTGAGATCCGCCAAGAAAGGTCTGTCTTTACTGGAGGGCTGGGGCGGTTTTAGATCATGCGCAGGCTGAGGGCAGCGGCAGTGAGAGCACGGGAGCAGAGCTGAGAGGGGGTGGGGAGTGATCATAGCCGTCTCTGCGGGGAGAGCTTCGCTACAGGTTTGGAACCTGCAGCAAGTCAACAGCCCAGCAGAGAAGCTAAAAACACCAGGGCTGAAGAATACAACCGCAAACAGCTGGAGTCTCTCAGGACCTGGCCGCCCCCCCCTTCCCCCCCCTCAGTGACTCAGCACGCTTTGGGATCTCAGAGCGCAGGCGCAGCACAGTCCTGCTAGTGCCTCACTGCTGCCCCCTGCAGTCTGTAGAGGAAGCTCGATAACACACCCAGCCCCCCCCCAAAGAAAGACTCCAGTTTTTTCTGTTTTTCTTTGGTAGTTTGTCTCTGATTAATAGACAGAATGAGCAAGAAGCTGAAGAAGACTTTAACCCTTGACAGCTTCTATACAGATAGAGAGCAGACTCTAAATCCTGAGGAGACTAAAAACAGGCAGTCCCCAGGTGAATCCCCAAAGGAGTAGATCGTCTGTTCCTCAGCACAGATGAACCTCATAGAAGTGATTAAAAAGGCTCTCACAAGGGAGCTAGAAGAAAAATGGGAAAAGAGCCTGGAGAAGTCAGTTAAAGAGAGAGTGGATAAAGAAGTAAAATCCTTGAAAAATAGGATTGGTGAACTGGAAACAGAAAACAGCTCTCTAAAAAACAAAATTGGCGAAATGGAAAAAAATTCCACAGAACAAAAGAACTCAATTGGACAATTAGAAAAAGATTTTTAAAAAGTGAGTGAAGAGAATACTTCACTGAAAATCAGAATTGAACAAGTGGAATTGAATGACTCGAGGAGACAAGAAGAATCAGTCAAGCAAATCCAAAAAAATCAAACAATGGAGAAAAATGTGAAATACCTTCTGGGGAAGACAACAGACCTGGAAAACAGATCCAGGAGAGACAATCTGAGAATCATTGGACTCCCAGAAAAACATGATGAAAAAAAGAGCCTGGACACTATTTTCCAGGAAATTATCAAAGAGAACTGCCCAGAAGTCATAGGAACAGAGGAAAAAATAAACATTGAAAGGATTCATCGATCACCCACTGAAAGGGATCCTAAAATCAAAACACCAAGGAATATAGTGGCCAAATGCCAGAACCCTCAGATGAAAGAAAAAATATTGCAAGCGGCTAGAAAAACCCAATTCAAGTATCAAGGAGCCACAATAAGGATCACCCAGGATCTGGCAGCATCCACATTAAAAGATCGAAGGGCCTGGAATATGATATTCCGAAAGGTATGCAACCAAAAATAACTTACCCAGCGAGAATGAGCATCTTTTTCCAGGGAAGAAGATGGACATTCAACGAAGTAAGCGAATTTCATCTATTTCTGATGAAAAAACCAGAACTTAACAAAAAGTTTGATCTACAAATATAGAACTCAAGAGAAATCTAAAAAGGTAAAGATTAATCTTGGGAACTATATTTTGACTATATAGATGTATAAAGAATACATGTATACCTTGTTCTAGAAATTGATGTGGAAAGGACATTGTACCAGAAAAAGGGTAAAGTGGGGGTAGTACATCTCATGAAGAGGCATAGGAAACCTATTATATCTGAGAGAAAGAATGGAGGGGGATGAATATAGTGGGTATCTTACTGCCTTCAGAATTGGCTTTAAGTGAAAAATCTTAAGACATATTCAATCTATGGTGAAACTTCTCCCATCTCATTGAAAAGTGAGAAGGGAAAAGTGGAAAGGGAAGGAATAAGCTAAGCGGAAGGGAATACGGGAACTGGGAGGGAAAGGGGTAAGATAGGGGGAGGAACTCTAAGGCGGGGGGAGGGATACTAAAAAGGGAGGGCTGTGAGAAGCAAGGGGTGCTCACAAGCTTAATACTTGGAAGGGGGGGAAAGGGGAAAGAAGGGAGGAAAGCATAAACCGGGGTTAACAAGATGGCAAGTAATACAGAATTGGTCATTCTAACCATAAACGTGAAGGGGGTAAACTCCCCCATAAAGAGGAAGCGGTTAGCAGAATGGATTAAAAGCCAGAATCCTACAATATGTTATTTACAGGAAACACACCTGAAGCGGGGAGATACATGCAGGTTAAAGGTAAAAGGTTGGAGCAAAATCTACTATGCTTCAGGTGAAGTCAAAAAAGCAGGGGTAGCCATCCTGATCTCAGATCAAGCTAAAGCAAAAATTGACCTAATTAAAAGAGATAAGGAAGGACACTATATCTTGCTAAAGGGTAGCATGGATAATGAAGCACTATCTATATTAAACATATATGCACCAAGTGGGGTAGCATCTAAATTCTTAAAAGAGAAACTAAGAGAGCTGCAAGAAGAAATAGACAGTAAAACTATAATAGTGGGAGATCTTAACCTTGCACTCTCAGAATTAGATAAATCAAACCACAAAATAAATAAGAAAGAAGTCAAAGAGGTAAATAGAATACTAGAAAAGTTAGATATGATAGATCTCTGGAGAAAATGTAATGGAGACAGAAAGGAATACACTTTCTTTTCAGCAGTTCATGGAACCTATACAAAAATTGACCATATATTAGGACATAAAAACCTCAAACTCAAATGTAGTAAGGCAGAAATAGTAAATGCATCCTTTTCAGACCACGATGCAATGAAAATTACATTCAACAAAAAAGCAGGGGGAAGTAGACCAAAAAATAATTGGAAACTAAATAATCTCATACTAAAGAATGATTGGGTGAAACAGCAAATCATAGACAAATTAATAACTTCACCCAAGAAAACGATAATAATGAGACATCATACCAAAATGTATGGGATGCAGCCAAAGCGGTAATAAGGGGAAATTTCATATCTCTAGAGGCCTATTTGTATAAAATAGAGAAAGAGAAGGTCAATGAATTGGGTTTGCAATTAAAAATGCTAGAAAAGGAACAAATTAAAAACCCCCAGTCAAACACTAAACTTGAAATTCTAAAAGTAAAAGGTGAGATCAATAAAATTGAAAGTAAAAAAACTATTGAATTGATTAATAAAACTAAGAGTTGGTTCTATGAAAACACCAACAAAATAGACAAACCCTTAGTAAATCTGATTAAAAAAAGGAAAGAGGAAAATCAAATTGTTAGTCTTAAAAATGAAAAGGGAGAACTCACCACTAACGAAGAGGAAATTAGAGCAATAATTAGGAGTTACTTTGCCCAACTTTATGCCAATAAATTCGACAACTTAAATGAAATAGAAAAATACCTCCAAAAATACAGCTTGCCCAAACTAACAGAGGAAGAAGTAAATATCCTACACAGTCCCATCTCAGAAAAAGAAATAGAACAAACTATTAATCAACTCCCTAAGAAAAAATCCCCAGGACCAGATGGATTTACATGTGAATTCTACCAAACATTTAAAGAACAATTAACTCCAATGTTATATAAACTATTTGAAAAAATAGGGATTGAAGGAGTCCTACCAAACTCCTTTTATGACACAGATATGGTACTGATACCTAAACCAGGTAGGCTGAAAACAGAGAAAGAAAATTATAGACCAATCTCCCTAATGAATATTGATGCTAAAATCTTAAATAAAATATTAGCAAAAAGATTACAGAAAATTGTCACCAGGATAATACACTATGACCAAGTAGGATTTATACCAGGAATGCAGGGCTGGTTCAATATTAGGAAAACTATTAGCATAATTGACTATATCAATAACCAAACAAACAAAAACCACATGATCATCTCAATAGATGCAGAAAAAGCATTTGATAAAATCCAACATCCATTCCTAATAAAAACACTTGAGAGCATAGGAATAAATGGACTTTTCCTTAAAATAGTCAGGAGCATATATTTAAAACCATCAGTAAGCATCATATGCAATGGGGAAAAACTGGAACCTTTCCCAGTAAGATCTGGAGTGAAGCAAGGTTGCCCACTATCACCATTATTATTTAATATCGTATTAGAAACACTAGCCTCGGCAATAAGAGTCGAGAAAGATATAAAAGGAATTAGAGTAGACAATGAGGAAACCAAACTATCACTCTTTGCAGAGGATATGATGGTATACCTAGAGAACCCCAGAGATTCTACCAAAAAGCTATTGGAAATAATTCATAATTTTAGCAAAGTAGCTGGCTACAAAATAAATCCCCATAAATCCTCAGCATTTTTATACATCACCAACAAAACCCAACAGCAAGAGATACAAAGAGAAATTCCATTCAGAATAACTGTTGATACCATAAAATATTTGGGAATCTATCTACCAAAGGAAAGTCAGGAATTATATGAGCAAAATTATAAAAAAGTCTCCACACAAATAAAGTCAGACTTAAATAATTGGAAAAATATTAAGTGCTCTTGGATCGGCCGAGCGAACATAATAAAGATGACAATACTCCCTAAACTAATCTATTTATTTAGTGCTATACCAATCAGACTTCCAAGAAAATATTTTATTGATCTAGAAAAAATAACAACAAAATTCATATGGAACAATAAAAAGTCGAGAATCTCAAGGAATTAATGAAAAAAAAAATCAAATGAAGGTGGCCTAGCTGTACCTGATCTAAAATTATATTATAAAGCAGCAGTCACCAAAACCATTTGGTATTGGCTAAGAAATAGATTAGTGGATCAGTGGAAAAGGCTAGGCTCACAAGACAGAATAGTCAATTATAGCAATCTAGTGTTTGACAAACCCAAAGCCCCTAACTTCTGGGAAAAGAATTCATTATTTGATAAAAACTGCTGGGATAATTGGAAATTAGTATGGCAGAAATTAGGCATGGACCCACACTTAACACCATATACCAAGATAAGATCAAAATGGGTCTATGACCTAGGCATAAAGAACGAGATTATAAATAAATTAGAGGAACATAGAATAGTTTATCTCTCAGACTTGTGGAGGAGAAAGAAATTTGTGACCAAAGATGAACTAGAGACCATTACTGATCACAGAATAGAAAATTTCGATTACATCAAATTAAAAAGCCTTTGTACAAATAAAACTAATGCAAACAAGATTAGAAGGGAAGCAACAAACTGGGAAAACATTTTCACGGTTAAAGGTTCTGATAAAGGCCTCATTTCCAAAATATATAGAGAACTGACTCAAATTTATAAGAAATCAAGCCATTCTCCAATTGCTAAATGGTCAAAGGATATGAACAGACAATTTTCAGAGGATGAAATTGAAACTATTACCACTCATATGAAAGAGTGTTCCAAATCATTATTGATCAGAGAAATGCAAATTAAGACAACTCTGAGATACCACTACACACCTGTCAGATTGGCTAAGATGACAGGAAAAAATAATGATGAATGTTGGAGGGGATGCGGGAAAACTGGGACACTAATGCATTGTTGGTGGAGTTGTGAACGAATCCAACCATTCTGGAGAGCAATCTGGAATTATGCCCAAAAAATTATCAAAATGTGCATACCCTTTGATCCAGCAGTGTTTCTATTGGGCTTATATCCCAAAGAAATACTAAAGAAGGGAAAGGGACCTGTATGTGCCAAAATGTTTGTAGCAGCCCTGTTTGTAGTGGCTAGAAACTGGAAAATGAATGGATGCCCATCAATTGGAGAATGGCTGGGTAAATTGTGGTATATGAATGTTATGCAATATTATTGTTCTGTAAGAAATGACCAGCAGGATGAATACAGAGAGGACTGGCGAGACTTAAATGAACTGATGCTAAGTGAAATGAGCAGAACCAGGAGATCATTATACACTTCGACAACGATATTGTATGAGGACATATTTTGATGGAAGTGGATTTCTTTGACAAAGAGACCTGAGTTTCAATTGATAAATGACGGACAAAAGCAGCTACACCCAAAGAAAGAACACTGGGAAACGAATGTGAACTATCTGCATTTTTGTTTTTCTTCCCGGATTATTTATACCTTCTGAATCCAATTCTCCCTACGCAACAAGAGAACTGTTCGGTTCTGCAAACATATATTGTATCTAGGATATACTGCAACATATCCAACATATAAAGGACTGCTTGCCATCTAGGGGAGGGGGTGGAGGGAGGGAGGGGAAAAAAAATCGGAACAGAAATGAGTGTCAATATAATGTAATTATTAAATAAAAAATTAAAAAAAAAACACTTATGAGGTTTTTTTAAAAAGGAGAGAGAGAATAAAATGGGGGAGGGAAAATACAGTCAGTAGTAGTAAGTGCAAAAAGAATTTCAATGCAAGTTTCTTTATAAGGTCTCATTTATTAAAAATAGAGGGAACTGAGTCAAATTAATAAAAAGTAAGAACAATGCCCCAAATTGAAAAAGGAGCAATGTTCTGTGCCCAAAGTTCTATAAATGCTTGTATATCCTTTGACTTAACAGCATCATTACATGGCAAAAATACCAAAAGAGATTCGGGAAAAAAGAGGAAAATGACATACATATATATAATGAGAAATTGAAGGGATGCCCATCAATTGGGGAATGGCTCAATAAACTGTGTTGTGTGTTTATGATAAAATATTACTGTCTGATGGAAAATCATGAACAGGATACGTTCAGGGAAAAAATAATCCCCAAAAAGTCCTTCATGGACTCAAGCAAAATGAAATCTGAGGTATACAAAGTAATAACAAAGGATTACCAGCAGTGAATGATTTTAATATTCTCTGTAGTACTATGTATAATCCATAACTGCTCTGAAGGATATATGATGAAAAATCCTATCCATAGCCAGAGAAGGAACTGATTGTATCTGAATATAAACTTAAACATTCTCTCTTTATCACTTTCTTTTTTAGTTTAATTTTTCTTGAGAATTATTATTTTCATTAAGGTTGGAGATCTGTTGTTGATTTTTTTCATAATGACTTTTATTGAAGTATTTTACATAATTTCACAAATGTTTTATTAATTGTGGGTAAGGATAATGGAGAGAATCTAGAACCCAAGACCTTTAAAAACAAATGTAAAAAAAATTTGTTTTGAATGTGCTTGGAGAAAATATTAATGAAATAAATTCAGAATGGAGAAAAAAAGAACGAATCTGTTTTAATTCTTTTTCTATGATTTGAGAAAATTATTTTATTTTTCCCTATAAAATACATTTCATTTTCCTAAAGCATAATTGTGAAAAGAATCCAGCTATCACCTGACCATCATAAATATTCCAATAATGCTGGAATAGAAAAAGAAAAAGAATAAATAAAAAAAATAAAAGATTCTATCTAATGGTAATATCAAAGAATAAGTCCTTTCTACATTTAATAACTTTGACACATGAATTTCTCTCATGTAAATATGAATCTTGAATACAAAATATTAAAATAAAGTTTTAGTCAAGTTGAGGAATTAAGGTTTAAATGAGGAGAACTAAATAGAATTATTCATAAATATTAAATCCAATGCTCACATATTTAGTTAATTGTTGAGTAGATATGATGTTGTGAAATTCCTTAACATGTTGAACTATGAAGGGCCTAAATTATGATATTTATGAAATTTTTATGAACCTTAAATCTTCCTAGATGATAATTAGAAATTGTACCTTTGAAAACTTAATATCTTGTGAAATTTAGTGAATCTCTAGAGAATGTGTCTGCAAGATCACTTAAATTAAAAAAAAAAAAATTGTTACCAGACCCGTTGTACTGGATCTTCTGTAGTTTAATTTTATTCTTTTCAAGTATTATATTATTTTTATTCTGTGAGATTCTTTTCAGTGTCATCCTAATAATTCTTCACAGAAAGCCCACTCAATGTTCCTTTCTTTGGGGATCTTTAAATTTGTGCAATAGTATAAGACTAATGTGTCTTTGCTCTCATTACATGACTGGCTCCTCTGCTTTTCTATTCATACATCAGGATAATATTTTATATTATTTTTGTACAGAAACCATTCTGTAAACATCTAACAAAATACTTATTAAACAGGGGCAGCTAGGTGGCATTGAATTCTGGAGGACCTGAGTTCAAATCTGTTCTTAGACACAACACTTCCTAGCTGTGTGACCCTAGACAAGTCACTTAACCCCAATTGCGTCAGCAAAAGACAAATAACTTATTAAACAAATTATGTGTTTAATGTTAATTAATTAGTGTCTTAAGAATACAACAAAATGAAAAACAATTCCTGCCCTCAAAAAGCTCACAATATAGATATAGATAAACAAGCACAAGATAATTTGAGAGAAGGAAAAGCCACTAATAACTTGGGAGGTTTTACTCAAGAGGAGATCCCTAGACATGGAGCTTAGAAGAAAGATAAAAATGTTTACAGATGGAGTCAGAGGAGAAAGAATCTATTCACAGTATTCAGTTACAGAGGCAGGAGGTACAATAGTTGGAATGAATGAGGGCTATCCCTCAATTCCTATTCCTCAAGAGGAATTGTGTGAACCAAGGTTGGCAAGTCAAGCCGGAATTAGACACAAAAAGGTTTTAGAGCTTAAGTTTGAGTCTATCCTAGAAACAGTGCAGATCCAAGAAGATTCTTGAGCAGGAAAGTTTATTATGAAGTGTCAGGAATACTATTTGTTTAGCTGGAAAGAGAAATAATTGGAGGAGAGTCTGAAGAGCAAAACGAATTTGGCTACCATTTGAATCTCCCTGTTATTATCTAGGACATCCAAAATCTTGAATATTTTATGGTATTGTCTGACTAGCAACCATCTGGGTATTTAGTGGTCTACTAAAATAATTTATGAGCTTTTTAATCATTCTGTCAGGGCAGAATTTTATAGGAAATAAGAGAAATTTCATGTTAGCTTTCTCTTTTAATTTTGAATTTCTTGGTATCTGTTAGTAACTTGTGGCTGGAATTGTATGTTTTTTAATTTTGATCTTTTCATTTGCCGTTGATTTTGAACTTTGCTTTAATAAGCCAATCTGACCAAATCAATTGCTGATTCAGAAATTACTTCCAGAATACTAACTTTTCATCCTATCCGTTAGGAAGGTTTTTGAATTTTTTGCGATAATTTTCAGTAATCATCATTTAAAATCTTTTAACTACATTGTCTTTGAAGTGTTCAAGATTTACAAAAGTATGAACCTAACTCTAAATTCGCTCTCTAACCCTAACCCTAACCCTAACCCTAATCCTAAACTTAACCCTAACATTAACCCTAACCCTAACCCTAACCCTAATTATAACCCTATTTCTCAAGAGGAATTGTGTGAACCAAGGTTGGCAAGTCAAGCCAGAATTAGACACAAAAAGGTTTTAGAGCTTAAGTTTGAGTCTATTCTAGAAACAGTGCAGATCTAAGAAGATTCTTGAGCAGGAGAGTTTATTATGAAGTGTCAGGAATACTATTTGTTGAGTTGTAAAGAGAAATAATTGGAGGAGAGTCTGAAGAGCAAAACGAATTTGGTTACCATTTGAGTCTCCCTGTTATTATCTAGGACATCCAAAATAGTGAATATTTTATAGTATTGTCTGACTAGCAACCATCTGGGTATTTAGTGGTCTACTCAAATAATTTGTGAGCTTTTTAATCATTCAGTCAGGGCAGAATTTTATAGGAAATAAGAGAAATTTCATGTTAACTTTCTCTTTTAATTTTGAATTTCTTGGTATCTGTTAGTAACTTGTTGCTGAAATTATATGTTTTTTGATTTTGATCTTTTCATTGGCCGTTGATTTTGATCTTTACTTTAATAAGCCAATCTGACCAAATCAATTGCTGATTCAGAAATTACTTCCAGAATACTAACTTTTCATCCTATCAGCTATGAAGGTTTTTGATTTTTTTGCTATAATTTTCATTAATCATCATGTAAAATCTTTTAACTACATTGTCTTTGAAGTGTTCAAGATTTACAAAAGTATGAACCTAACCCTAAATTCGCTCTCTAACCCTAACCCTAACCCTAAATGCGCTGCCTCCCTACTCTAAACCTAATCTTAACACTAACCCTAACCCTGACTCTAACCATAACCCTAAATTCGCCTCCCGACTCTAACCCTAACCCTAACCCTAATCCTAACCCTAACACTCCCAACTCTAACCCTAACCCTAACCCTAAATGTTAATTAATTAATGTCTTAAGAATACAACAAAATGAAAAACAATTCCTGCCCTCAAAAAGCTCACAATATAGATATAGAAAAACAAGCACAAGATAAATTGAGAGAAGGAAAAGCCACTAATAACTTGGGAGGTTTTACTCAAGAGAAGATCCCTAGACATGGAGCTTAGAAGAAAGCTAAAAATGTTTACAGATGGAGTCAGAGGAGAAAGTATCTATTCACAGTATAAAGTTACAGAGGCAGGAGGTACAATAGTTGGAATGAATGAGGACTATCCCTCAATTCCTATTCCTCAAGAGGAATTGTGTGAACCAAGGTTGACAAGTCAAGCCAGAATTAGACAGAAAAAGGTTTTAGAGCTTAAGTTTGAGTCTATCCTAGAAACAGTGCAGATCCAAGAAGATTCTTGAGCAGGAAAGTTTGTTATGAAGTGTCAGGAATACTATTTGTTTAGTTGTAAAGCGAAATAATTGGAGGAGAGTCTGAAGAGCAAAACGAATTTGGCTACCAATTGAATCTCCCTGTTATTATCTAGGACATCCAAAATCTTGAATATTTTATGGTATTGTCTGACTAGCAACCATCTGGGTATTTAGTGGTCTACTAAAATAATTTATGAGCTTTTTAATCATTCTGTCAGGGCAGAATTTTATAGGAAATAAGAGAAATTTCATGTTAGCTTTCTCTTTTAATTTTGAATTTCTTGGTATCTGTTAGTAACTTGTTGCTGGAATTATATGTTTTTTGATTTTGATCTTTTCATTTGCCATTGATTTTGTACTTTGTTTTAATAAGCCAATCTGACCAAATCAATTGCTGATTCAAAAATTACTTCCAGAATACTAACTTTTCATCCTATCAGTTATGAAGGTTTTTGAATTTTTTGCGAAAATTTTCAGTAATCATCTTTTAAAATGTTTTAACTACATTGCCTTTGAAGTGTTCAAGATTTACAAAAGTGTGAACCTAACCCTAAATTCGCTCTCTAACCCCAACCCTAACCCTAACCCTAACCTTAACCCTAACATTAACCCTAACCCTATCCCTAATTATAACCCTATTTCTCAAGAGGAATTGTGTGAACCAAGGTTGGCAAGTCAAGCAGGAATTAGACACAAAAAGGTTTTAGAGCTTAAGTTTGAGTCTATCCTAGAAACAGTGCAGATCCAAGAAGATTCTTGAGCAGGAGAGTTTATTATGAAGTGTCAGGAATACTATTTGTTTAGTTGGAAAGAGAAATAATTGGAGGAGAGTCTGAAGAGCAAAATGAATTTGGTTACCATTTGAGTCTCCCTGTTATTATCCAGGACATCCAAAATACTGAATATTTTATGGTATTGTCCGACTAGCAACCGTCTGGGTATTTAGTGATCTACGAAAATAATTTATGAGCTTTTTAATCATTCTGTCAGGGCAGAATTTTATAGGAAATAAGAGAAATTTCATGTTAGCTTTCTCTTTTAATTTTGAATTTCTTGGTATCTGTTAGTAACTTGTTGCTGAAATTATATGTTTTTTGATTTTGATCTTTTCATTTGCCGTTGATTTTGATCTTTGCTTTAATAAGCCAATCTGACCAAATCAATTGCTGAGTCAGAAATTACTTCCAGAATACTAACTTTTCATCCTATCCGTTATGAAGGTTTATGATTTTTTTTGGCGATAATTTTCAGTAATCATCAATTAAAACCTTTTAACTACGTTGTCTTTGAAGTGTTCAAGATTTAAAAAAGTATTAACCTAACCCTAAATTCGCTCTCTAACCCTAACCCTAACCTAAACCTAACCCTAACCCTAACCGTAACCCTAACCCTAAACCCTAACCCTAACCCTAAATTCCTGCCTCCCGACTCTAACCCTAACCCTAACCCAAACCCTAAACCCTAACCCTAACCCTAACCCTAAACCCTAAACCTAACCCTAACCCTAGCTTATTACCTGGTTGTTAAGATGGTGGAGAGGAGGCTCACAGCTGCATAAGCTCCATGCTTTCTC
This sequence comes from Antechinus flavipes, assembly GCF_016432865.1. NCBI lineage: Eukaryota > Metazoa > Chordata > Mammalia > Dasyuromorphia > Dasyuridae > Antechinus > Antechinus flavipes. The sequence continues at coordinate 244,349,158 of NC_067403.1, forward strand.
TCACTATCCATTCCATGACAAGCCTCTGAATTAATGCTTGACTGAAAAAAAAACCCACATATAGTTACCAAAAGAAGCCATCCTTGAGATTCGCCAAGAAAGGTCTGTCTTTACTGGAGGGCTGGGATGGTTTCAAATCAGATGCAGGTGGCGGACAGCAGCAGTGAGAGCACGGCAACAGACTGGAGAGGGGGTGAGGAGTGCTCGCAGCCGTCTCTGCGGGGGGAGCTTCGCTACAGGTTTGGATACTTTGCTCCGGCAGCAAGTCAGCAGCCCAACAGAGAAGCTAAAAACACCGGGGCTGAAGAACACAACCCCAAACAGCTGGAGTCTCTCGGGACCTGGCCGCCCACCGCACAGTGACTCAGCACGCTCTGGGATCTCAGAGCGCAGGCACAGCACAGTAGGGCTAGTGCCTCACTGCTGCCCCCCGCAGTCTGGAGAGGAAGCTCGATAACACACCCAGCCTCTCCCCCAAAGAAAGACTCCAGTTTTTTCTGTTTTTCTTTGATAGTTTGTCTTTGATTATTAGACAGAATGAGCAAGAAACTGAAGAGGACTTTAACCCTTGACACCTTCTATACAGATAGAGAGCAGACTCTAAATCCTGAGGAGACTAAAAACAGACAATCTCCAGGTGAATCCCCAAAGGAGGAGATCATCTGTTCCTCAGCACAGATGAACCTCATAGAAGTAATTTAAAAAGCTCTCACAAGGGAGCTAGAAGAAAAATGGGAAAAGCAGAGTGAGGCTTGGCAAAAGGAGAGGGAAGCTTGGGAAAAGGAGAGGGAGGCATGGCAGAAGAGCCTGGAGAAGTCAGTTAAAGAGAGAGTGGATAAAGAAGTAAAATCCTTGAAAAATAGGATTGGTGAACTGGAAACAGAAAATAGCTCTCTAAAAAACAAAATTGGCGAAATGGAAAAAAATTCCACAGAAAAAAAGAACTCAATTGGACAATTAGAAAAAGATCTTTTTTTTTTTTTAATTTTTTATTTAATAATTACATTATATTGACACTCGTTTCTGTTCCGATTTTTTTTCCCTCCCTCCCTCCACCCCCTCCCCTAGATGGCAAGCAGTCCTTTATATGTTGGATATGTTGCAGTATATCCTAGATACAATATATGTTTGCAGAACCGAACAGTTCTCTTGTTGCATAGGGAGAATTGGATTCAGAAGGTATAAATAATCCGGGAAGAAAAACAAAAATGCAGATAGTTCACATTCGTTTCCCAGTGTTCTTTCTTTGGGTGTAGCTGCTTTTGTCCGTCATTTATCAATTGAAACTCAGGTCTCTTTGTCAAAGAAATACACTTCCATCAAAATATGTCCTCATACAATATCGTTGTCGAAGTGTATAATGATCTCCTGGTTCTGCTCATTTCACTTAGCATCAGTTCATTTAAGTCTCGCCAGTCCTCTCTGTATTCATCCTGCTGGTCATTTCTTTTTTTTTTTTTTTTTTTTAAATTTTTTATTTAATAATTACATTATATTGACACTCGTTTCTGTTCCGATTTTTTTCCCCCTCCCTCCCTCCACCCCCTCCCCTAGATGGCAAGCAGTCCTTTATATGTTGGATATGTTGCAGTATATCCTAGATACAATATATGTTTGCAGAACCGAACAGTTCTCTTGTTGCGTAGGGAGAATTGGATTCAGAAGGTATAAATAATCCGGGAAGAAAAACAAAAATGCAGATAGTTTACATTCGTTTCCCAGTGTTCTTTCTTTGGGTGTAGCTGCTTTTGTCCGTCATTTATCAATTGAAACTCAGGTCTCTTTGTCAGAGAAATCCACTTCCATCAAAATATGTCCTCATACAATATCGTTGTCGAAGTGTATAATGATCTCCTGGTTCTGCTCATTTCACTTAGCATCAGTTCATGTAAGTCTCGCCAGTCCTCTCTGTATTCATCCTGCTGGTCATTTCTTACAGAACAATAATATTCCATAACATTCATATACCACAATTTACCCAGCCATTCTCCAATTGATGGGCATCCATTCATTTTCCAGTTTCTAGCCACTACAAACAGGGCTGCTACAAACATTTTGGCACATACAGGTCCCTTTCCCTTCTTTAGTATTTCTTTGGGATATAAGCCCAATAGAAACACTGCTGGATCAAAGGGTATGCACAATTTGATAATTTTTTGGGCATAATTCCAGATTGCTCTCCAGAATGGTTGGATTCGTTCACAACTCCACCAACAATGCATTAGTGTCCCAGTTTTCCCGCATCCCCTCCAACATTCATCATTATTTTTTCCTGTCATCTTAGCCAATCTGACAGGTGTGTAGTGGTATCTCAGAGTTGTCTTAATTTGCATTTCTCTGATCAATAATGATTTGGAACACTCTTTCATATGAGTGGTAATAGTTTCAATCTCATCCTCTGAAAATTGTCTGTTCATATCCTTTGACCATTTATCAATTGGAGAATGGCCTGATTTCTTATAAATTTGAGTCAGTTCTCTATATATTTTGGAAATGAGGCCTTTATCAGAACCTTTAACTGTGAAAATGTTTTCCCAGTTTGTTGCTTCCCTTCTAATCTTGTTTGCATTAGTTTTATTTGTACAAAAGCTTTTTAATTTGATGTAATCGAAATTTTCTATTCTGTGATCAGTAATGGTCTCTAGTTCATCTTTGGTCACAAATTTCTTTCTCCTCCACAAGTCTGAGAGATAAACTATCCTATGTTCCTCTAATTTATTTATAATCTCGTTCTTTATGCCTAGGTCATGGACCCATTTTGATCTTATCTTGGTATATGGTGTTAAGTGTGGGTCCATGCCTAATTTCTGCCATACTAATTTCCAATTATCCCAGCAGTTTTTATCAAATAATGAATTCTTTTCCCAGAAGTTAGGGGCTTTGGGTTTGTCAAACACTAGATTGCTATAGTTGACTATTCTGTCTTGTGAGCCTAGCCTTTTCCACTGATCCACTAATCTATTTCTTAGCCAATACCAAATGGTTTTGGTGACTGCTGCTTTATAATATAATTTTAGATCAGGTACAGCTAGGCCACCTTCATTTGATTTTTTTTTCATTAATTCCCTTGAGATTCTCGACTTTTTATTGTTCCATATGAATTTTGTTGTTATTTTTTCTAGATCAATAAAATATTTTCTTGGAAGTCTGATTGGTATAGCACTAAATAAATAGATTAGTTTAGGGAGTATTGTCATCTTTATTATGTTCGCTCGGCCGATCCAAGAGCACTTAATATTTTTCCAATTATTTAAGTCTGACTTTATTTGTGTGGAGACTTTTTTATAATTTTGCTCATATAATTCCTGACTTTCCTTTGGTAGATAGATTCCCAAATATTTTATGGTATCAACAGTTATTCTGAATGGAATTTCTCTTTGTATCTCTTGCTGTTGGGTTTTGTTGGTGATGTATAAAAATGCTGAGGATTTATGGGGATTTATTTTGTAGCCAGCTACTTTGCTAAAATTATGAATTATTTCCAATAGCTTTTTGGTAGAATCTCTGGGGTTCTCTAGGTATACCATCATATCATCTGCAAAGAGTGATAGTTTGGTTTCCTCATTGCCTACTCTAATTCCTTTATATCTTTCTCGACTCTTATTGCCGAGGCTAGTGTTTCTAATACGATATTAAATAATAATGGTGATAGTGGGCAACCTTGCTTCACTCCAGATCTTACTGGGAAAGGTTCCAGTTTTTTCCCATTGCATATGATGCTTACTGATGGTTTTAAATATATGCTCCTGACTATTTTAAGGAAAAGTCCATTTATTCCTATGCTCTCAAGTGTTTTTATTAGGAATGGATGTTGGATTTTATCAAATGCTTTTTCTGCATCTATTGAGATGATCATGTGGTTTTTGTTTGTTTGGTGATTGATATAGTCAATTATGCTAATAGTTTTCCTAATATTGAACCAGCCCTGCATTCCTGGTATAAATCCTACTTGGTCATAGTGTATTATCCTGGTGACAATTTTCTGTAATCTTTTTGCTAATATTTTATTTAAGATTTTAGCATCAATATTCATTAGGGAGATTGGTCTATAATTTTCTTTCTCTGTTTTCAGCCTACCTGGTTTAGGTATCAGTACCATATCTGTGTCATAAAAGGAGTTTGGTAGGACTCCTTCAATCCCTATTTTTTCAAATAGTTTATATAACATTGGAGTTAATTGTTCTTTAAATGTTTGGTAGAATTCACATGTAAATCCATCTGGTCCTGGGGATTTTTTCTTAGGGAGTTGATTGATAGTTTGTTCTATTTCTTTTTCTGAGATGGGACTGTTTAGGATATTTACTTCTTCCTCTGTTAGTTTGGGCAAGCTGTATTTTTGGAGGTATTTTTCTATTTCATTTAAGTTGTCGAATTTATTGGCATAAAGTTGGGCAAAGTAACTCCTAATTATTGCTCTAATTTCCTCTTCATTAGTGGTGAGTTCTCCCTTTTCATTTTTAAGACTAACAATTTGATTTTCCTCTTTCCTTTTTTTAATCAGATTTACTAAGGGTTTGTCTATTTTGTTGGTTTTTTCATAGAACCAACTCTTAGTTTTATTAATCAATTCAATAGTTTTTTTACTTTCAATTTTATTGATCTCACCTTTTACTTTTAGAATTTCAAGTTTAGTGTTTGACTAGGGGTTTTTAATTTGTTCCTTTTCTAGCATTTTTAATTGCAAACTCAATTCATTGACCTTCTCTTTCTCTATTTTATGCAAATAGGCCTCTAGAGATATGAAATTTCCCCTTATTACCGCTTTGGCTGCATCCCATACATTTTGGTATGATGTCTCATTATTATCGTTTTCTTGGGTGAAGTTATTAATTATGTCTATGATTTGCTGTTTCACCCAATCATTCTTTAGTATGAGATTATTTAGTTTCCAATTATTTTTTGGTCTACTTCCCCTGCTTTTTTGTTGAATGTAATTTTCATTGCATCGTGGTCTGAAAAGGATGCATTTACTATTTCTGCCTTACTACATTTGAGTTTGAGGTTTTTATGTCCTAATATATGGTCAATTTTTGTATAGGTTCCATGAACTGCTGAAAAGAAAGTGTATTCCTTTCTGTCTCCATTACATTTTCTCCAGAGATCTATCATATCTAACTTTTCTAGTATTCTATTTACCTCTTTGACTTCTTTCTTATTTATTTTGTGGTTTGATTTATCTAATTCTGAGAGTGCAAGGTTAAGATCTCCCACTATTATAGTTTTACTGTCTATTTCTTCTTGCAGCTCTCTTAGTTTCTCTTTTAAGAATTTAGATGCTACCCCACTTGGTGCATATATGTTTAATATAGATAGTGCTTCATTATCCATGCTACCCTTTAGCAAGATATAGTGTCCTTCCTTATCTCTTTTAATTAGGTCAATTTTTGCTTTAGCTTGATCTGAGATCAGGATGGCTACCCCTGCTTTTTTGACTTCACCTGAAGCATAGTAGATTTTGCTCCAACCTTTTACCTTTAACCTGCATGTATCTCCCCGCTTCAGGTGTGTTTCCTGTAAACAACATATTGTAGGATTCTGGCTTTTAATCCATTCTGCTAACCGCTTCCTCTTTATGGGGGAGTTTACCCCCTTCACGTTTATGGTTAGAATGACCAATTCTGTATTACTTGCCATCTTGTTAACCCCGGTTTATGCTTTCCTCCCTTCTTTCCCCTTTCCCCCCTTCCAAGTATTAAGCTTGTGAGCACCCCTTGCTTCTCACAGCCCTCCCTTTTTAGTATCCCTCCCCCCGCCTTAGAGTTCCTCCCCCTATCTTACCCCTTTCCCTCCCAGTTCCCGTATTCCCTTCCGCTTAGCTTATTCCTTCCCTTTCCACTTTTCCCTTCTCACTTTTCAATGAGATGGGAGAAGTTTCACCATAGATTGAATATGTCTTAAGATTTTTCACTTAAAGCCAATTCTGAAGGCAGTAAGATACCCACTATATTCATCCCCCTCCATTCTTTCTCTCAGATATAATAGGTTTCCTATGCCTCTTCATGAGATGTACTATCCCCACTTTACCCTTTTTCTGGTACAATGTCCTTTCCACATCAATTTCTAGAACAAGGTATACATGTATTCTTTATACATCTATATAGTCAAAATATAGTTCCCAAGATTAATCTTTACCTTTTTAGATTTCTCTTGAATTCTATATTTGTAGATCAAACTTTTTGTTAAGTTCTGGTTTTTTCATCAGAAATAGATGAAATTCGCTTACTTCGTTGAATGTCCATCTTCTTCCCTGGAAAAAGATGCTCATTCTCGCTGGGTAAGTTATTTTTGGTTGCATACCAAGTTCCTTAGCCTTTCGGAATATCATATTCCAGGCCCTTCGATCTTTTAATGTGGATGCTGCCAGATCCTGGGTGATCCTTATTGTGGCTCCTTGATACTTGAATTGGGTTTTTCTAGCCGCTTGCAATATTTTTTCCTTCATCTGAGGGTTCTGGCATTTGGCCACTATATTCCTTGGTGTTTTGATTTTAGGATCCCTTTCAGTGGGTGATTGATGAATCCTTTCAATGTTTATTTTTTCCTCTGTTCCTATGACTTCTGGGCAGTTCTCTTTGATAATTTCCTGGAAGACAGTGTCCAGGCTCTTTTTTTCATCATGTTTTTCTGGGAGTCCAATGATTCTCAGATTGTCTCTCCTGGATCTGTTTTCCAGGTCTGTTGTCTTCCCCAGAAGGTATTTCACATTTTTCTCCATTGTTTGATTTTTTTGGATTTGCTTGACTGATTCTTCTTGTCTCCTCGAGTCATTCAATTCCACTTGTTCAATTCTGATTTTCAGTGAAGTATTCTCTTCACTCACTTTTTTAAAATCTTTTTCTAATTGTCCAATTGAGTTCTTTTGTTCTGTGGAATTTTTTTCCATTTCGCCAATTTTGTTTTTTAGAGAGCTGTTTTCTGTTTCCAGTTCACTAATCCTATTTTTCAAGGATTTTACTTCTTTATCCACTCTCTCTTTAACTGACTTCTCCAGGCTCTTTTCCCATTTTTCTTCTAGCTCCCTTGTGAGAGCCTTTTTAATCACTTCTATGAGGTTCATCTGTGCTGAGGAGCAGACGATCTCATTCTTTGGGGATTCACCTGGGGACTGCCTGTTTTTAGTCTCCTCAGGATTTAGAGTCTGCTCTCTATCTGTATAGAAGCTGTCAAGGGTTAAAGTCCTCTTCAGCTTCTTGCTCATTCTGTCTATTAATCAGAGACAAACTATCAAAGAAAAACAGAAAAAACTGGAGTCTTTCTTTGGGGGGGGGCTGGGTGTGTTATCGAGCTTCCTCTACAGACTGCAGGGGGCAGCAGTGAGGCACTAGCAGGACTGTGCTGCGCCTGCGCTCTGAGATCCCAGAGCATGCTGAGTCACTGTGGGGCGGGGGGGGGGGAAAGAGGGGGCGGCCAGGTCCCGAGAGACTCCAGCTGTTTGGGGTTGTGTTCTTCAGCCCCGGTGTTTTTAGCTTCTCTGCTGGGCTGCTGACTTGCTGCCGGACCAAAGTATCCAAACCTGTAGCGAAGCTCTCCCCGCAGAGACGGCTACGATCACTCTCCACCCCCTCTCCAGTCTGCTCCTGTGCCCTCACTGCTGCTGCCCGCCGCTTGCGCCCGATCTAAAACCGCCCCAGCCCTCCAGTAAAGACAGACCTTTCTTGGCGGATCTCAAGGATGGCTTCTCTTGGTAACTATTTGTGGGTTTTTTTCAGTCAAGCATTGATTCAGAGGCTTGTAATGAAATGGATAGTGAGAGAAAGCGTGGAGCTTATGCAGCTGTGAGCCTCCTCTCCGCCATCTTAACCGGAAGTCCCCAGAAAAAGATCTTTAAAAAGTGAGTGAAGAAAATACTTCACTGAAAATCAGGGTCGAACAAATGGAATTGAATGACTCGAGGAGACAAGAAGAATCAGTCAAGCAAATCCAAAAAAATCAAACAATGGAAAAGAATGTGAAATACCTTCTGGGGAAGACAACAGACCTAAAAAACAGATCCAGGAGAGACAATCTGAGAATCATTGGACTCCCAGAAAAGAATGATGAAAAAAAGAGCCTGGACACTATTTTCCAGGAAATTATCAAAGAGAACTGCCTAGAAGTCATAGGAACAGAGGAAAAAATAAACATTGAAAGAATTCATCGATCACCCAATGAAAGGGATCCTAAAATCAAAACACCAAGGAATATAGTGGCCAAATGCCAGAACCCTCAGATGAAGGAAAAAATACTGAAAGCGGCTAGAAAAACCCAATTCAAGTATCAAGGAGCCACAATAAGGATCACCCAGGATCTGGCAGCATCCACATTAAAAGATCGAAGGGCCTGGAATTTGATATTCCGAAAGGCTAAGGAACTTGGTATGGAACCAAAAATAACTTACCCAGCGAGAATGAGCATCTTTTTCCAGGGAAGAAGATGGACATTCAACAAAGTAAGCGAATTTCATCTATTTATGATGAAAAAGCCAGAATTTAACAAAAAGTTTGATCTACAAATATAGATCTCAAGAGAAATCTAAAAAGGTAAAGATTAATCTTGGGAACTATATTTTGACTATATAGATGTATAAAGAATACATGTATACCTTGTTCTAGAAATTGATGTGGAAAGGACATTGTACCAGAAAAAGGGTAAAGTGAGGGTAGTACATCTCATGAAGAGGCATAAGAAACTTATTATATCTGAGAGAAAGAATGGAGGGGGATGAATATAGTGGGTATCTTACTGCCTTCAGAATTGGCTTTAAGTGAAAAATCTTAAGACATTCAATCTATGGTGAAACTTCTCCCACCTCATTGAAAAGTGAGAAGGGAAAAGTGAAAAGGGAAGGAATAAGCTAAGTGGAAGGGAATACGGGAACTGGGAGGGAAAGGGGTAAGATAGGGAGAGGAACCCTAAGGCGGGGGGAGGGATACTAAAAAGGGAAGGCTGTGAGAAGCAAGTGGTGCTCACAAGCTTAATACTTGGAAGGGGGGGAAAGGGGAAAGAAGGGAGAAAAGCATAAACCGGGGTTAAAAAGATGGCAAGTAATACAGAATTGGTCATTCTAACCATAAATGTGAACGGGGTAAACTCCCCCATAAAGAGGAAACGGTTAGCAGAATGGATTAAAAGCCAGCATCCTACAATATGTTGTTTACAGGAAACACACCTGAAGCGGGGAGATACATGCAGGTTAAAGGTAAAAGGTTGGAGCAAAATCTACTATGCTTCAGGTGAAGTCAAAAAAGCAGGGGTAGCCATCCTGATCTCAGATCAAGCTAAAGCAAAAATTGATCTAATTAAAAGAGATAAGGAAGGGCACTATATCTTGTTAAAGGCTAGCATGGATAATGAAGCACTATCTATATTAAACATATATGCACCAAGTGGGGTAACATCTAAATTCTTAAAAGAGAAACTAAGAGAGCTGCAAGAAGAAATAGACAGTAAAACTATAATAGTGGGAGATTTTAACCTTGCACTCTCAGAATTAGATAAATCAAACCACAAAATAAATAAGAAAGAAGTCAAAGAGGTAAATAGAATACTAGAAAAGTTAGATATGATAGATCTCTGGAGAAAATGTAATGGAGACAGAAAGGAATACACTTTCTTTTCAGCAGTTCATGGAACCTATACAAAAATTGACCATATATTAGGACATAAAAACCTCAAACTCAAATGCAGTAAGGCAGAAATAGTAAATGCATCCTTTTCAGACCACGATGCAATGAAAATTACATTCAACAAAAAAGCAGGGGGAAGTAGACCAAAAAATAATTGGAAACTAAATAATCTCATACTAAAGAATGATTGGGTGAAACAGCAAATCATAGACATAATTAATAACTTCACCCAAGAAAACGATAATAATGAGACATCATACCAAAATGTATGGGATGCAGCCAAAGCGGTAATAAGGGGAAATTTCATATCTCTAGAGGCCTATTTGTATAAAATAGAGAAAGAGAAGGTCAATGAATTGGGTTTGCAACTAAAAATGCTAGAAAAGGAACAAATTAAAAACCCCAGTCAAACACTAAACTTGAAATTCTAAAAGTAAAAGGTGAGATCAATAAAATTGAAAGTAAAAAAACTATTGAATTGATTAATAAAACTAAGAGTTGGTTCTATGAAAACACCAACAAAATAGACAAACCCTTAGTAAATCTGATTAAAAAAAGGAAAGAGGAAAATCAAATTGTTAGTCTTAAAAATGAAAAGGGAGAACTCACCACTAACGAAGAGGAAATTAGAGCAATAATTAGGAGTTACTTTGCTCAACTTTATGCCAATAAATTCGACAACTTAAATGAAATAGAAAAACACCTCCAAAAATATAGCTTGCCCAAACTAACAGAGGAAGAAGTAAATATCCTAAACAGTCCCATCTCAGAAAAAGAAATAGAACAAACTATCAATCAACTCCCTAAGAAAAAATCCCCAGGACCAGATGGATTTACATGTGAATTCTACCAAACATTTAAAGAACAATTAACTCCAATGCTAAATAAACTATTTGAAAAAATAGGGATGGAAGGAGTCCTACTAAACTCCTTTTATGACACAGACATGGTACTGATACCTAAACCAGGTAGGCTGAAAACAGAGAAAGAAAATTATAGACCAATCTCCCTAATGAATATTGATGCTAAAATCTTAAATAAAATATTAGCAAAAAGATTACAGAAAATCATCCCCAGGATAATACACTATGACCAAGTAGGATTTATACCAGGAATGCAGGGCTGGTTCAATATTAGGAAAACTATTAGCATAATTGACTATATCAATAACCAACCAAACAAAAACCATATGATCATCTCAATAGATGCAGAAAAAGCATTTGATAAAATCCAACAGCCATTCCTAATAAAAACACTTGCGAGCATAGGAATAAATGGACTTTTCCTTAAAATAGTCAGGAGCATATATTTAAAACCATCAGTAAGCATCATATGCAATGGGGAAAAACTGGAACCTTTCCCAGGAAGATCTGGAGTGAAGCAAGGTTGCCCTCTATTACCATTATTATTTAATATCGTATTAGAAACACTAGCCTCGGCAATAAGAGTCGAGAAAGATATTAAAGGAATTAGAGTAGGCAATGAAGAAACCAAACTATCACTCTTTGCAGATGATATGATGGTATACCTAGAGAACCCCAGAGATTCTACTAAAAAGCTATTAGAAATAATTCATAATTTTAGCAAAGTAGCTGGCTACAAAATAAATCCCCATAAATCCTCAGCATTTTTATACATCTCCAACAAAACTCAACAGCAAGAGATACAAAGAGAAATCCCATTCAGAATAACTGTTGATACCATAAAATATTTGGGAATCTATCTACCAAAGGAAAGTCAGGAATTATATGAGCAAAATTATAAAAAAGTCTCTACACAAATAAATTCAGACTTAAATAATTGGAAAAATATTAAGTGCTCTTGGATCGGCCGAGCGAACATAATAAAGATGACAATACTCCCTAAACTAATCTATTTATTTAGTGCTATACCAATCAGACTTCCAAGAAAATATTTTAATGATCTAGAAAAAATAACAACAAAATTCATATGGAACAATAAAAAGTCGAGAATCTCAAGGGAATTAATGAAAAAAAAATTAAATGAAGGTGGCCTAGCTGTACCTGATCTAAAATTATATTATAAAGCAGCAGTCACCAAAACCATTTGGTATTGGCTAAGAAATAGATTAGTGGATCAGTGGAAAAGGTTAGGTTCACAAGACAGAATAGTCAACTATAGCAATCTAGTGTTTGACAAACCCAAAGGCCCTAACTTCTAGGAAAAGAATTCATTATTTGATAAAAAACTGCTGGGATAATTGGAAATTAGTATGGCAGAAATTAGGCATGGACCCACACTTAACACCATATACCAAAATAAGATCAAAATGGGTCCATGGCCTAGGCATAAGGAACGAGATTATAAATAAATTAGAGGAACATAGAATAGTTTATCTCTCAGACTTGTGAAGGAGAAAAAAATTTGTGACCAAAGATGAACTAGAGACCATTACTGATCACAAAATAGAAAATTTTGATTACATCAAATTAAAAAGCCTTTGTACAAACAAAACTAATGCAAACAAGATTAGAAGGGAAGCAACAAACTGGGAAAACATCTTCACAGTTAAAGGTTCTGATAAAGGCCTCATTTCTAAAATATATAGAGAACTGACTCAAATTTATAAGAAATCAAGCCATTCTCCAATTGATAAATGGTCAAAGGATATGGACAGACAATTTTCAGAGGATGAAATTGAAACTATTACCACTCATATGAAAGAGTGTTCCAATTCATTATTGATCAGAGAAATGCAAATTAAGACAACTCTGAGATACCACTACACACCTGTCAGATTGGCTAAGATGACAGGAAAAAATAATGATGAATGTTGGAGGGGATGCGGGAAAACTGGGACACTGATGCATTGTTGGTGGAGTTGTGAACGAATCCAACCATTCTGGAGAGCAATCTGGAATTATGCCCAAAAAATTATCAAATTGTGCATACCCTTTGATCCAGCAGTGTTTCTATTGGGCTTATATCCCAAAGAAATACTAAAGAAGGGAAAGGGACCTGTATATGCCAAAATGTTTGTAGCAGCCCTATTTGAAGTGGCTAGAAACT
>NC_067403.1:244362292-244378249 GCF_016432865.1 Antechinus flavipes
AAGCTCCAGAGTAGATAACAACATAGGCAACAATGGGGAGTAGTATGAGATTTTCTTACCTCTTAAATAGTAAATGTCTCACCTTTTTCCAACCTATTTTTTTTATTATGAATATCTTAGCCTTTATCTTATAGCAGAACTTCATTATCCAGTCATGATAATGCATTTCTCTTGGCACTGGTATTTTGTTATACCCATTTCATAAATGGGACTTATTTATTGACAGAAGAGAAAGATGATTTAATTAAGAACAAATATTGTCCTAATGACTCTTTCCTCTAGGGTTCCAAATATTTTCTAAGTGGAGTATTTACAGTTAAGGTGCCTGTAGGCCAACTTAATCAATTCATTATGCCTTGAAGGAGAAACCTTAGGTGAGTGCCCTGGATCTGTGTTACTCCCTGTGAACAGAGTTTCAAAATTCTTGGGATGAATGCTTGTCATCTGTGGATTAATGTTAGTTTTTATGGCTTCCTAACTTCCCTCCCTACTGTGACAGCTCTGTTGCTCTCCTCAGATGGAAGAATAAATGATAATAGAAATAATAATCTGAGCCACGCCAGGGGAAAAAAAAAAGCATCTGTTAATATCTCATTTCACATTCTGGGGTTCTTTATTCTTCCTTTCTCTCCTTCCATCAATCTCTTCTTTGCATTTTTTCTTCCTTTCCCTCCTCTTCTCCATTTATCTATATACACATACACATATATGCCTTATAATTATCTATAAAAGTTCTACATTCTCAACAGATGATAGATTCCTTGTGGGTCAGAATCCATGTTATATTATTAAATATTTTATGCTTCCTAAAACTTAACCTGTTGATCCATGCAGAATAGGTATTTAATAAAGGTTTGTTGAATTAATCCTGGTTTGACTATTAAGTACTAATAAATTTTCTTCACTTTCTGAGTTTTCAATCATATGAAAAGAGTTTACATAACTTTTATTTTTGTCCTCCCCAAAATATCTTTCACTGAGGAAATTAAGTAGAAATATGTTGCTATTAAAAAGACTTTTGAAAGACTATTAAAAGACTTGTGTAATACTATGCTGAAAACTTTAAAGAACTATTGAATTTAAATAAACAAGTAGGAGGGAAGATATTTTCCATGCATTGTTTTAGTTGCAAACTTACTGAATTATTGACCATACACTGAGTGATGTGTTGTGATTTTCTGGGATTTTGCATTGAATTCTATTACCAAATAAAAAAAAGTGCTCCTATTTATATTATTTTCTATTTTATTATAATTCCTTAATTCATGAACACTGTACTTGGATTTCTTTCCTAGTCAATTTTAAAGCAAAATTTTTCAAATTTTGTTTTTTCAAAAGCAAAATTATATAATTGGCAATCTCTTTTTTATTCTTGCCTGAAAGCATCCTGAACTTTTATGTATGTCTGAATCCCTCTTCATATTTTTCTGGGCATTTTTTTCTAAATTATTAACGTGTGTATTAAGAGTCATTGGAAGTTTAATACTCAGTTTATAGACTAGTAAATTCAAATATTTGCTCTTATTGTGTATTTATTTCTTCATTCTATATGGTAGCCTTTAATGAGATATAGTTTTCTTCCTTATCTCTTTTTATTAGATTTATCTTTGCTTTCACTTGATCTGAGATCAGGATTGCTACCCCTGCTTTTCTTTTTTAAATTTTACCTGAAGCATAATAGATTCTGCTCTAGTTCTTTACCTTCACTCTCTATATATCACTATGCTTTAAATGTAAGTTGTAAACAACATATTGTAGGATTCTGTCTTTTAATGCAGTAATAAGAAAAATATTGAATTAATAAAACTAAGAGTTGGTTTTATGAAAAAAATAGATAAACCTTTAATTTGTTTAATTAATGTGATTAGAAAAAGGAAAGAATAAAATCAAATATTTAGCCTCAAAAGTGAAAAGGAAGAACTTTCCACCAATGAAGAGGAAATTAGAGAAATAATTAGGAGTTATTTTGCCCAATTATATGCCAATAAATTTGATAATCTAAAAGAAATGGAAGAATATCTACAAAAATCTTCAAAAATATAGATTGCCAGAAGAATAAATAAATTGTTTAAATAGTACCATTTTAGAAAAAGAAATAGAACAAACTATTAAGCAACTCTCCAAATAAAAATCCTCTAGATCTTTGACAACAGACTGAGGCTCCTGAAGACACTTGCAAGACCAGGTTAAGGCTGCACTGAGCTCTGATCATAGAGATGAGAATCAATCTGGATATTAATGCCAGTTCTAGACCTACTATAATGGAAACACTCCCAAGTGTTTAGATGACATCAAGCCCTGTTTATACCATTGAGGGCATTGGGAGTGGGGAGGGAAATGATTCTTACTACCCAAGTTGTTGATAACACCAGTTCCATTCCTGAAGACCAAATCCAGGGTATTTCTGAAACCATGTTTGTCCATGGTAGAGGAAGGATTCTTTCCATCTGAACAATTTTCAGCTTGGACAGTATATGAGTGTTAATAATACATTTTCTTTAGTTAGTTTCTCATCGATTCCAAATGGTTGGCTCCACATTGAGAGAGCAAAATGTTCTTCTCCAACACAACTGCTGACTATATCAAAATCTTCATCTTGTTCAGAGTAAATAGAAATGAGCTGTTTCTCAAGGTTTTCTAGTCAAAGACAAGGCACTGTTTCAGGTCTTCACACCCTTCCCAAGACTTTCCTTTATGCTTTCATTCAGAACCTTCACCTTTGTGTCTCATCTGAATTGACTACATACCTGCTTGATATCATCAACCAAAGGAGGAAAAACTTCTTTTAGACAAAAGCCATTAGGGGAAGAAAAAGTAACTATAGATGAAACACTTTGTTTTTTTAAACAGGATTCAAGAGAAGAAAATTTTATTTATATTTATATTACATGCATTTTTAAAAAGACATTTCTATGTGAATCATATTGGGAGAAAACAAAAAGGAAAAATCATGAGAGAGAAAATAACTGGGAGAAAAAGGGGAAAAAAGTGAACATAGAATGTGTTGGCTTACATTCAGTTCCCATAATTTTCCCTCTGGATCAGATGGTGTTTTCTGTTCAGAGTTTATTGGGATGGCCTTACCTCACTGAACAACTAAGAAGAATCAAGACTTTTTATAGTTGATCATAACACAATCTTATTGTTACTATGTACAATGTATTCTTGTTTTTGCTTGTTTAGCTCAGCATCAGTTTGTGTAAATCTTTTCAGGTCTTTTAAAAATCAACTTATTCCTCATTTTTTATAAAATAACAATATTCTGTTAGTGTCATATACCATAATTTATTCAACCATTACCTAATTGAGAGAATCCACTCATTTTCCAATTTTTTGACAATACAAAAAGAGTTGCAACAAGCCTTGTTGTATATATCAATTCTTTTCCCTCTTTTATGATTTCCTTGGGATATAGAGTTAGTACTGGCCCTGCTGAATCAAAGGATATGCACAATTTTACAGCCCATTGGGCATAGTTTGAAATTGATGTCCAAAATGGTTGCATCATTAACAACAAGTCCACCAGCAATACATTAATGTCCCAGTTATATGACATCCCTTCCAAGATTTATCATAAACTTTTCCTGTCATTTTAGTCAGTCTGAGAAGTATGATTTGGTATCTCAGAGCTGTTTTAATCAGCATTTCTTTACTCAATAGTGTATTTTTAGTCATATGACTATAGGTGGCTTTACTTTCATCACCTGAATATTGTCCATTTATTTTTTTGATCATCTATTGATTTTGGAATGACTTGTATTCTTATAAATTTGACACACTTCTTTCAATATTTTAGAAATGAGGCTTTTATCAGAAACATTGACTATAAAAAAATTTCCCCCTTTGTACTTCCCCTTTAATATTTTTTGTTTTGTTTTTAGTTGTGCAAAACCTTTTTTAATTTAATGTAATCCAAGTTGTCCATTTTGGATTTCATAAAATTCTATAATGCTTCTTTGGTAATAAATTCCTTCCTTTTCCAGAAATCTGACAGTTAACCTATCCCTTATTCTCCTAATTTGCTCATGGAATCATTCTTTACAACCGAATCATGTACCCATTCTGACCTTATTTTGATGTGAGATATAGATGTATGCAGGTTTTATGATGTATTGTTTTCCATTTTACCAGCAATATTTGTGAATTATGAGTTCTTATCGAAGAACCTGGAGTTTTGGGGGTTCATCAAATACTAGATTACAATACCCAATAATTATTGTGTCTTGTGTATCTAACTTTTCCACTGATCCAACACTCTATTTCTTAGTCAGTACCAAATGGTTTTGTTGACTGCTGCTTTATAATAGAGTTTAAGATCTGGTCCTTTTTAGACCATCAGCCTTTATTTTGTTGCTGTTTTGTTGTTGTTTTTTATTAATTCCCTTGATATTCTTGACCTTTTGTTCTTCTAGGTGAATTTTGTTATTGTTCCTTCTAGCTTATATCATAAATATTGGCAATTTGATTAGCATGACACTGAATAAGTAAGCCCAAGTTGTGTAGAATTGTCATTTTTATTATATTAGCTATATTATATTAGGCTGATGAACTCATGAGCAATTAAACATTTTTCCAATTGTTTAGATCTGAATTTATTTGTATAAAAAGTGTTTTGGGTTGTGTTCATAGAGGTCCTGGGTTTTTCTTGTCAGTTACACTTCCAAATATTTTATTTTCTTTACACATATTGTAAATAGACTTTCTCTTGCTCCTCTTGCTGCTGGGATTTCTTAGTAATATATAGAAATGCTGGTGATTTTTATGGGTTTATTTTATAACCTGAAATTTTACTAAAGCAGTTAATTGTTTCCAGGAGGTTTTTGGATGATTCCCTAGAGTTCTCTAAATCATATCGCCATCATATCAACTACAAAGAATCATACTTTTATCTCCTCATTGCATAGACTAATTCCTTTAATTTTTTTTTCTTTTCTTATGGCTAAAGCCAACATTTCTAGTACAAAATTGAACAATAGTGGTGATAGTGGACATCCTTATTTTATCCCTGATCTTAATGGGAATTCCTCTAGCTTTTCCTCACTACAAATAATGCTTGCTGGTGGTTTTAGATAGATGCTGCATGATTTTATGAAAAAACTCTATTCTTCCCTACTTTCTGTAATGTTTTTAATAGGAATGGGTACTGTATTTTAGCTTTTTCTGCATCTATTAAGATTATGTGATTTCTCTTAGTTTTGTTATTGACATTGATATGGTAATAATTCTCCTGATATTGAAACAGCCCTGCATTTTTGGTATAAATCCCACTGGGTCATAATGTATGATGAATTCTTGTAATCTTTTTGTTATTATTTTAGTTATAATTTTTGCATTGATATTCATCAAGGAATATTTTGACTCTTCCTGCTTGAGGTTTGTATCACAAAAGGAATTTGGCAGAACTACTTCTTGTCTTATTTTTTCAAATAATTTAGACAGAATTGGAATTCATTGTTCTTTAAATATTTGATATAATTCACTTGTAAATCAGTCTGGACCCAGAGATTTTTTCTTAGGGACTTCAGTGATAGCTTGTTCAATTTTGTTTTTTCTAAAATGGGCCTATTTAAATAATATATTTGCTTCTCTCTTAATTTGGGCAATTGATGTTTTTGTAGATATTCATTCATTTCAATTACATTGTCAAATATGTTGACACACAGTTGGGCAAAATAGTTCCTAATTATTGCTTTGTTTTTTTTCACTGGTGGTAAATTTGGCCTTTTTATTTTTGATACTGGTAATTTGGAATTTTCTTTGCTTTTTGTAATAAAATTAATCAAATATTTATCTATTTTTTCTCATAAAACCAACTCAGTTTTATTAAATACTTCAATATTTTTCTTACTTTAATTTTTATTTATCATTTTTTGAATTTCAGAATTTCTACTTTGGTATTTAATGCTGGATTTTTTGTTTATTCTTTTTATAACTTTTATAGTTGCATGCCCAATGTATCAATCTCCTTTTTTTCTATTTTACTCATATATCTATTGAGAGATATAAAATTTCCCCTAAGAACTGTTTTGGCAGCATCCAATAAGTTTTTGTATGTTGTTTCATTATTGTCATTCTCTTGGATGAAATTATTGGCTGATTCTATCACTAGTTGTTTGACTCACTTATTCTTTAGAATTAGATTACTGAATTTCCTTGGATTTAAATCTATACTTCCCTGGCATTTTAGTGAATGTAATTTTTATTGCATCATGGTCTGAAAAGAAAACATGTGTATTTCTTTTTTGTCTTTATTCAGTTTTCTCCAGAGGGCTATCATATTTAAGTTTCCTAATAATCTATTATCCTTCTTGGCTTCTTTCTTGTTTATTTTTGTGTTTAGATTCATCTAATTCTAAGAAAGGGTTATTGAGATCTCCCATTAGTATAGTTTAGCTGTCTGTTTTCTTTGACATTTTTTTCTCTAAGAATTTGAATGCTCTATTACTTAGTGTATACACATTTAATGTTGATAGTCAATTGTACCTCTTAACAAGATGTAGCTTCTTTCCTCATTTGTTTTAAATAGATCTATTTTTACTTTTGTTTTATCTGAGAACAATGTTGTTACCCCTGCTTTTTTGTGCCTTCCCTGAAGCATCATAAGTTTGGCACCAGCCTTTTAGCCTTACTCTGTATGTATTTCTCTGTTTCAAATGTGTTTCTTGCAAACAACAATAGGATTCTGTTTTTTAATTCACTCTGCTGTTTGTTTCCATTTTATGGGAAAGTTCATTCCATTCACATTCACAGTTATGATTACCAGTTCTATATTTCCCTCATCATATATATATACATACATATATATATTTTTTTTTCTTGGACTATCTAAATAATATATGTATATATTCTCTTTTAGTGTTTTGTTTCTAACCCACCCTACCTTCAACCTGGTTTCCCTTCTTTCTCCCCTTCTCCCTTCTCTTAACCCTTTGTTTTAAGGTTTCTGCCCTTTCTTCTTTCCACCTCTTTCTTTTCTTTATTATTTCTCCTTCTACTTCCTTCTTAGGGTAAGATAAATTTCTATGCTTAAGTGAATGAATATGTTGTTCCCTCTTTGAGCTAAAACTGAGAAGATTAAGCTACAGACAATGTTCATACATCTCCTTTCTTTTCCTCCATTGTAATAAGTCTTTTGGGCTTCTTCATGTGATCTAATCTTGTATTAAAAGAGGTATTGACCTCTTTTCTTCCTCCAGGACCATTCTTTTTTCACCTCTTAATGTATTTTTCTTTAATATTATCTCATCAGAGCTAATTTGTAACCATACCCTTTGGCTACACAGGCCTCCTCTAACTGCTACCTTAAAAGTTACAATATCATTTTCCTTTGTAGGAAGTATAGTGTTTAATCTTTAAATCATATGTTTGTGTTTTTTTCTTTCTTTCCTCTTTATCTTTCTATACTCCTCTTGTGTCTGATATTTGTAGATCAAATTTACTGTTTAGTTCTGGTCTTTTCAATAAACATGATTGAAAGTGTCATACTTCATTGAAGATCCATCTCCTCCTCTAAAAGATGATTCTATTCTAGCTAGGTAGTTGATTCTTGACTGTAATCCAGGGTCCATTGCCTTACACAACATGGCATTCCAGGCTTACTGGTCTTTTAATGTAGAAGCTATCAAATTCTAGGTAATCTTGTCTGTTTGTAATTCTGAAGTTTTGTGATGATGTTTTTGTTGAATTTTTCTTTTGGGATCTCTTTCAGGAGGTGGTGATGGATTCTTTCATTGACTATTTTCCCCTCTTGTTCTAGTATATCAGAGCATACTATGTTTTGATGATGTTTTGAAGAATACAGTTCAATCTCTTTTCAGGTCCTGGCCTTCAGAGCAGTATGTTTTGATGATATTTTGAAGAATACAGTTCAATCTCTTTTCAGGTCCTGGCCTTCAGGTAGTCTGAGAATTTTCAAATTGTCTCTAGGGTCTGTTTTTCAGCTCAGTTTTTTTCTAATGAGGTATTTTATATTTTCTTCCACATTTTTGATTTTTTTTTAATTTGAGTGATTCTTGATATCTCATGAAGTTATTAACTTCCATTTATCAAGTTTTAGTTTTAAATGTAAATTTTTCTTCAGTTAGCTTTTCTATTTCCCTTTCCATTTGTTTTAGTGTCTTTTTTTTTTGAATTTGTCAACTTGTATTTTTTTAAGAATTTTTTTTTTTTTACTTTTTAAGCATTGACTATCTCTTTTATACCTCTAATTTATTTTGTCAATTTGCGCTCTACCTCTCATTTCATTTTTAAAAAATCCTCTGTGAACTCTTCCAAAAGGCTCTTTGGGCTTGAGACCAATTCATAATTCACTCTGCAGTTTTACATATGGGTATTTTTTCCTGTTTTGACTTGGTGTTTTGGTTTTCCCTATCAACATATTAGCTTTGTTATGGCTAAGGTTCTTTTCTGTTTCTTACTTATTTTCTTTCTATCTTTTTGCTATTATGTGACTTTGTAAAAATAGCTTTTTATTTTCAAAATAGATACAAAGATAGTTTTCATCATTTTTCCAGAAACTTGTATTCCAAATTTTTCCCTCTGTTATGTACATCTGCATCCCCTGGACAGCAAGTAATCCAATTTGAGTTAAACATGTATGATTCTTCTATACAAATATCCACATTTATCATGCTGCACAAGAAAAATTATATCAAAAAGGGAAAAAATGAGAAAGAAAAAAAAAAGCAAGCAAGCAAACAAAACCAAAAACGGTGAAAAGATTATGTTGTGGTTTACATTCAGTCTCCACAGTCCTCTTTATGGATGCAAATTACTCTCTCCATCACAAGTCTATTGAAATTGACCTTAATCACTTCATTGTACATAGAGTTGATCATCACATAATCTTGTTGTATACTATGTTCTTACTTAGCATCAGTCTCTCCACACTTTTCTGAAATCATCCTGCTGATCATTTCTTACAGAACAATAATATTACATAATATTCATATAGTATAATTTATTCAACCATTCTCCATCTGATGGGCATCCACTCATTTTCCAGTTCCTTGCCACTACAAAAAGGGCTGCCCAAACATTTTTACAAATATAGGTCCTTTCCGCCTTTTTTATGATCTCTCTCTTTCTCTCTCTCTTTTTGATCTTTTTATGATCTACAGCCCTTATAAAGACACTGCTGGATTGAAGAGTATGTTCACTTTGATAGCCCATGGGGTATAGTTCCAAAATTGTTCTCCACATGTATATTGGATCAGTTCACAGCTCCATCAACAATGTATTAGTATTCTAGTTTTCCCATATCCACTCAAGCATTTATCAATATTTTTCCTGTCATCTTAGTCCATCCAAGAGGTATTTAATGATTTCACAGTTGTCTCAATTTGCATTTCTCTAATCAAAAGTGATTTAAAGCTTTTTTTTCATATGACAAAAAATGGTATTAATTTCTTCACCTGAAAATTGTATGTTCATATCCTTTATCCATTTATTAATTGGAGACTGGCTTGTATTCTTACAAATTTGAGTCAATTCTCCCTGTACTTTAAAAATGAGGCCTTTATCAGAACCTTTGAATGTAAAAAATTTTCCCCAGGTTTCTGTTTCCCTTCTAATTTTGGCTGCATTGGTTTTATTTGTACAAAAATTTTTAAATTAAACATAATATGTAGTCAAACAGTGATGTATTTTATTAAGAGCATACCATTAGATTCCCTGCATGAAGCTTCTATACCTGGAGACCCCTCTCCCACATCCTCCCCTGACCAATTGAGAAAGACATTTCCTGAAGTACATCCCAGATATCTTCCCAATTAGTTTATAGTTGAATTCTAGTTGAATTCTGAGGTTTTTAATAGCTCTAAACTACTAGTCCTACTTCTCCTATGACAAGTTGAATGTTTTCTGCTTAGCAGAGTATTAACCAACTTTTTCCTTCTCATTTCATATGCTTTGGAGCAGATGGTACAGGTGGCTGTAGTCATATACATTATCCCAAGAAGGCAAAGGACAGAGGGGCTAGATTTCTCTATATGAATTCTTGATTCCTGACCTACTTTATATCATCACTGTCCTAGTTCATCTCCAATATGTAGTTGGTATTCTAATATCTAGCTCTGTTTGGAGGAATATTCCAACTCACATTTATGTGACTAGACCTATACCAGTGAAGTGCAAAAGACAACTTAATAATAATAGGTCTTCTTTACCTCTTCATGAGATGTAATTTTATTTTCCCTCCTTTTTCTTCTTTTTTACAATACAAGTCCCTTTCTACCTTGTTTTTTTTTTATGTTTTTTTATCGATATTGTCAGTATATAGATGAGGAGGAATCAAATAAAAATATCAGTTTGAATCATTTGTTCAAAGTGTAAGTAATGACCTAAATTATAAAATTCCCAACTCCCTGAATATATTTTTTCATATCAGCCTACCCAAATTCTATATACATCCTGTCTCAAGTCCCTTCTACTCTCGTTAATTTTCTGCATACTAGCATCTATTTAGATATCTATTTTTAAAAGTGAATAGATGTAATTATTTTGCAAAATCAATAAGAAAAATGCACATATATATATACATATGCATCTGTATATATGTTAATTGGTGGTGGTAGTGATGAAGTCAGGGTATCAATTCTTAGTTTGAAATATACATGTGACAAATTCACAATGGCCATTTTCTTTTCCAGAAGGGAGCTTTTTTTAAGAGAGGAGCTTACAGACAAAATGGAGGGATAAAATAGTCATGAGAAGTGATAAATATGAAGATTTGGGAGAGCAATAGGTTATCAAGGAAAGGAGTTTGATAGAATCCATTAAAGGCAACAGATTAAATCCATAGAACACTAACCAGAGTTGGTTCTAGTAAGGAGAAAGATGCCATTAAATGGAAACATTATGAGGAGGGAGAGGCAGATAGACAGAGAGAGAGACAGAAACAGTGAGTCAGAGACAGAGAGAGAATGAGAGATAGGAAAATGAGAGAAAGAGGAGATATCAAATAACAATCTTGTTGTATTACCATTAGTGTGGTTTTCTCCCTGTGGGGCCAGTTTTGGACTCCTCCAGAATTTAGAGGACTCCCAGGCAACTAAAAGAAAACAAAAACATTCAAAATTATTTCAATGCTGTCAAGTGATAGGTTTTATATTGGTAAATCTGGAGAGCTTCATCACCAAAGAGTTGGGTACTGGATTAAGCATTGAATCTATGTTAATCATTAAAATGAAAGATAAACTGAAAAGGTCAAGGGCAGAGCACTGGAACATTCTTGACTGGGCAAAATCTTTCATACTTGTATTAATTCCAATTAATTCACATTTTTTTGATAATTCATCTCATTTTGAATTTGTGTAATTGCATATTCCTATCAAGTTTACTTCTCTCTCTCTTTCTGAAATATTTCAAGAGATAGTGAAAATAATCTTGCTAAAATCTAGATATACTATGTTTGTGGAGGCTCCTGAAATACCAATCTGGTAACTGGCAAAAGATGACATGAAGTTAGAATGACAATGAATAGTTCTTAATGGATTTACACCGGCTCCAAGTGTTATTATCTTCTTGATATGGACATAATCCACTATTCTGATCATTTATTCTGTGGCAGTTCTTTATTTTTCTTCTAGGTATTAAAGTTACTAGTTATAGTCATAGAATTGACTTCTTATTTCTTTTCAGAAAATCAGGAGCATGCTAGCCCAGAGATTGAAATTCTGTTTAGCTCAGGAGACAAATTCCATTTCCATAGGTCTTGAGATGGATGAGTTGATTCTAAATTCACATCAGTATTTGAAGAATTAGGGATTTCATTCCTGAAAATCACCTTTCCATGACTGAAGAATGTAATTACCATCTATCTTATAATTTGGCAAATGGTCTTCGAGGAATTGCTGTAAATTATATTCATTTAAAATCTAGAATCTCTTCAAGAACGGACCCCAAAATTTTAAAACTCCTTGAAGGAGAAAATCTTCAACTCTGCCTCAGTGAGGGACCCTGCCCAAGGGAAACAAGACCATTTCATTCTGTTATCTGGCAAAAAGGAATTCCAGTCCTTTTGAATTGAAGAAACTCATTGAATTCTATTCAAATTCCAGCTCAAGCTGAAACCCAGCAAGCAGATGAGGCAACTTGGGACTCTACCCACAAGCTCCTTTCAGCTTGTAGCCAAAGTTCCTATTATAAAAGAGACAAACTAAAATCCTCTTTTCAGAGGTTCCAAACATGCCATGCTATGTCATGCTATGCTACTCCATGTTATGCCAAGGAAACCTCTGCCCTCTGGAATACTATTCTCTTCCAGTGTTATCCTCTCTTTATCCTCACCTATCTCCCTAATGAGACCTTCCAACATTACTTCCCAATCCCTATAATAAATCTTTTATCAATCTAGGTTTTGGGGTCTGTAAATTCCTTTACAGAGAATCTCTGCGCTGCCCAAAGGGAGTTCTGCAAAACTCCTTATCCTTGAGCCAAACCCCAAAGGGTGTAGGGAAGCCAAACCTCTCCATTTGGTTCCCTGAACCCCAAACCTGCCACTAGACCTTATCATTTAACTCTCTGACCATCAGAAACCCTAATCTCATTTTGGTTCCCTAAATCTAGACCTTATCATTTGGTTCCCTACTAAAGGGAACCCCAAAACCTAACCTCATCACTCTGAGTGGCCTTTTCTGATGCTAATAACAATTAACAAATTATGAAGACATCATTAAGAAATGATTGACATCTTCCCTCTGATGACAGTTTCCAATTAGTCCTGAATATATCTAATTTGTATATAGTTATTTATACATTCCCCATCTCATTAAACGAGAAAAAAAAGGGACTATATTTTGTCTTCTTTGTATCTTTGGCACTTAGCATAATATCTGGCACATAGTAAGGTGGTTTAGTTAGTAAATGCTTAGTGGCTGGTTCACTGCAGGGAAATTTCCAGTGATTATTGTTTTTTTGTTTGTTTTTTGTTTTTTTTTAAAGGAGCAAATGTTCTGAACAAATATCTTCAGTGCAAGTGCCAGAATTTTTCTGCCTCCTTTACTAAATATGTAATTTATTTCACATTAATAAGAACAAACTTTTAAAAATTCTTAATTACTTCTGGTGGGATTGAAATGCTTCTTTGGCTTAAATTTATATACTGCTTTGAAGTTTACAAAGTATTTTTCTTACCACAAACACCATTTTGCAGATGCGAAAACTGAAGCTGAGAGGTAAAGTATAATAAACTTCTCACCTAAGTAACCATTAAACCTGGATTAAAACTAGGCTTCTAAATCCAATATTGCTTTATGACAAAATTCTACCTCATCATTACAAACAAATTCATTCATTTCGACTGCATGCTTTCCTATTCTAAAATAAAGTAATGGCAAATGTTAGATTAGAGTTGGTGACCTCGAGAGGAGATGCCTGGGGCAGCAGCAGAATATGAAATGCCCAAGAAAGCTACAAAAGAATTAGATATCAAAGACAAACTGAAAAAAAAAAAAGTTACCTGAAGTCAAAAGAGAAGGGGTGGGATTTATTTACAGAGCCATAGACTCTTAGATCTAGATGTAATCTTAGAGACTATTTAGTCCAATCCCATCATTTTCCAAATAAGAATGAAGCTCCAATATAGAAAAGTGATTTATACATATATGGGTCAGTGATAAATCTATTATTCAAAATCTGATTTCCTAAATCCAACTTCAGAGTTCTTTCCTTTGTGCCAGCGTTTTCCAAAACAAATTATACTATAGACAGGTAAAATACTTAAATGTTTTATGATGGAACTTCAGTAAATGTTAATATGCCTTTCTGTACAAGAAACCAATTAGACCACTGATCACTGTATCTTCCACAATCTTATAAACAAGATGCATCTATTGGGGAAAGGATATATAACCTTGTGAAAGAACAACATCATAGAAGGGAAGAGAAGAGGGGCAGGAGGAGTTAGTTTATCCCCCTCTCAAATGTGAAAGCTCAGGATAGGTTAATGATGACATATAAAACTATCTTATACAGTTTCCTATTCATCCCCTCCCCTACAACCTATTCTTGGATTTCATGGCCCTTATGCTATGAGAATAAAAGATGCAGCTCTGGGTATTCATGCTCTCATTCAGCCAAATTATAGGTTAAATAGGCCCTCTGTTTTACCCTGTTAATCTAATAACCATTCACAAATTGCTTCTATAACAACAAAAGAGATGCAACTTCAATTCAACTAACTTTTAAAACACAATTATTCTAGTAGTCACTTCAACACCACTTAAACACACTTGTGCAATAAAATATTCTAGGGGTGAAGAATGATAAAATGAAAAATGACAAAATTCCTAAATTAACGTACAAATCTAATCAGAGGAAAAGACATACATAAATAATCATAATCCAAGAGATATAGTAATCAGGGAAGTCAAATATATAAGAATGGATTTAGACTTGGGGCAATGACTGAGATCAGGAAAATTCATGCAAGAGACAGAATTTGTTTAGGGGTAGGGGAAATGGAATATCTATGAATATTCAGAGAGGTTAATAAAAGGGTACAACAAAATAAGAGATAGTACAATATTTCACTATTTGGTGATGCAAAACATATACAAAAAAGAAAAGCTTTATAAGAAAATGGTAAATAGAATTAAGAATAATTTAATAATTGTAAAAATATTCACTGTTACCTCCATTCATACCTTTGGGTATAGAAATTTTGTTGCTGTCATTAGAGATAGGAATAACTTTTTCTTGAAAAATAACATTAAAATAACTTTAGAATACAAAGAATTTACATTTTTTAAAAAAAGCTATTTCCATGGCACAATTAAGCAAAATCATTGTAATGATAATCACTTTCTGATTATTAATGTACAAAGAAGTAATTCCCCCATTTTACTATTAAATATAATCTTTTCATTTGTTTTTCATCTTTGACTTTAATCATTTTTTCCCAACATAATAATTTTGATAACTATACTTTAAGAATAGGAAATAAAAATGTACTCATTAATAGAGAAAAATATTTTTAAATCAGAGAAAAAGAACTAAAAGACAGAGAAAAAGAGAGAGAGTGAGAGAGAGAGGAAGAGAAAGAGAGGAATGAGAGTATGAGAGAGATGACAGAGACAGAGACAGACAGACAGAGACAGAGAAACAGAGGGAGACAGAGAGAGAAAGACCGAGACCGAGACTGAGACAGAGGCAGAGAGAGAGAAATGAGAGAGGAATAAGAGAGAGAGGGGGAGAGAGAGAGAGAAAGAAAGAGAGAGAGAGAGTGAATGAGAGAGCAGAGAGAATGAGAAAGGAATGAGAGAAGAATGAGACAGAGACAGAGAGAGAAACAGAAAGAGACAGAGAGAGGAGAGAATAAGAGAGAGTAATTCATAGCAAGATTAGGTCTGAAAAGGACTTAGTAAAAATCATCATAGGTATATTTTTTATAGGAGAAATACAACTGTGGGGGGTTCCTTAGAAGAGGAGGGCAAGTACCAAGGAAGCATTTTGTAACTTAGAGGGAGAGGATCAATGAGGAGCCAGATAGAAGACATCTGTCAGATCAGACCTAATCTAAAGATTTGCTAATCAGTATCTCAAAGATTGTTTAAAGATATTTATAGTTTGGAGGAAAACACAACAGAGACTAATAAAAGTTTTGTGTTTATAACTTCTCTGCTGATCTACTGGCTTGCTGCCAGAGCAGATTAGCCAACATTGTAGTAGGGTTCTCCATGCACATCTCCTGCTGGCAAAGATCACACCCTGCCCCCTTCTAGTCTGCTCAGCATGAGCTGTTTTTTGTGTTCTCACTGTCTATCTGCCTGAGTGTGCCCCTGGCCTAGCCCCCTTTTGTCCCCATGCGTGAGCCAACAACAGACCTTTTCTGGAGAATTTCGAGATTATCTTCTGTTGATAATGTGTTGTACTCCCAATATTCGTGGGTTTTGACAGTCAAGCATCAATTCTGAGCCTGAGTTTTGTAAAAATAGTTTGAGGATAAGGGAGAGCTCA